>NC_057796.1:467824745-467882071 GCF_018294505.1 Triticum aestivum
ATCCCCACGCCACCGCCCCACCATCGCCCCCACCATGAACCCTAAGATAGATAGTGGGGTACCTCTCCGGCGAGCCCCCCTCCCCGCTGCGGCTGGTTCTTCCTTAACTCCGGCGAGCCCCCCACCCCCTGAAAATCGACTGACCCAAAAGTCGATTCAGTCGACTGAAGTGTAGCTAAATCAGAGCAGCATCGCAAGCAAGAGCAAGAGCGAGAGCAGCAGCGCGAGCAAGAGCAGACCAGGCAGGGGACCGAGAGCAAGAGCAGAGCAGCAGCGCGAGCGAGAGCTAAAGCAGCAGCAGCTCCTACTAATGTGGACGTCGCCGCCGAGGGAGCGACGCCGTGGAGGAAGTGGCCGGCGACGCCGCCGTGGAGGGAGCCGTGCTGTGTCGGTTCGGGACCGAGCGCCGGCAGCACCGTGAGATTGAATCAAGAAGAAAATGCGGCGATTAGTGTACAACCTCTTTGGTGGCGCCGATTAGGCCGCAGCTTCATCCGAGGAAACGATGATGATGATGATCTTCCAGCGGTGCAGGTGAAGACGGCGGTG
Source organism: Triticum aestivum (assembly GCF_018294505.1). Taxonomy (NCBI): domain Eukaryota; kingdom Viridiplantae; phylum Streptophyta; class Magnoliopsida; order Poales; family Poaceae; genus Triticum; species Triticum aestivum. The sequence goes on from NC_057796.1 coordinate 467,825,295, forward strand.
TGGGAATGGAGGTGGCGCGAAAGACGAGGGGAACATCGGGGCAGCTCCTTGGAGGTGGAGGACGGGGTGGCTGAACCGGCGGGATGACCAGATCGACGACGGATCCTCATCCGATACGGTGGATGAGGGACGTCAAGGTGTTTCTGTGGACGACGTCGTCGGGGAAGAGGCTCCGGCTGGGTGGCGGACGGAGGAGGGTGTGGGGCTTCGCGGGTTTTGCCGGCCTCGGTGTACGAATGGGTGGGCGGATGGGATGGGAGTGGGGAACCATGGCTTAGGGACGCGCTTGTTCGAAATGTGTGGTAAGTTACGAAAGTACCCCCACCGATCTGAGGTGGTTCTTTCGGTTCAGGGGTATCAGGGGCATTTCGCGTGTCGGGATTTCACAGGAGGTGGGAGTTTTCGTGCACGTTGTAATTTTGGAATAGCAAGGCGCGGGTTGAGCTGGAGGGAGTTGTCGGAGCACAACGAGACAAAGATTTATCTTAAATATTTCGGGGTAACAAGGCGCGAGTTGAAGAGGCGGGAGTTTCGCAGCATGATAGATAGAGACGCTAGCTTGAAATTTCGGCATAACAAGGCGCGGCTTGAAATTTCGGGAGAACAAGCTTAACGTGTACGCAAAAGAAAAAAAGACAATTTAGACTAGTATGATATACTACGTACAATGTGTTTAATACGCACAACACACACACAGACACCATTTAGACTAGTAAGGTACACGTGCAATGCACACATGAGATTTGGCAACCAAATTATGAATAAATACCACATTATAGAATGTATGCTTTGAGTCATATATGCATGATGTAGATGTTCGTTTAATTCTTATACTTCATTTCATTCAAAATCATCTAGTTTTTATAAGAAAGCTAATCTATTTTAAGATTCATGGAATTGTGCGTTGTAAGGCATAAAGTAAAAACAAATCATGTGTAACATCCCAATTTTTATCAAATTTGGATGTTAATAGAATCATTCAATGCATATCATATTTCTTTGCATTTTGGAGTTTTTGAAATATTCAAATAATATTTTTTCCACTCGAGAAAAACAAATGAGAGGGGATAAGATGACTTCCTCAAACTTATAAAAGAGTGGGAAAATTTTATTTTGAATATTATTTGAAGTTTTGGAGTTTATTGTTATTTATTTTATCTCCAAAAGTGCATTAATTGCATTAGGAAAATATTTTCAAAATATTCTGTGCTTAAGTTAATGTTCATTAGGCTCTAAATATTGTATAGTTATTTCAGAAATTATTGTGGTGTTTTTATTAATTCACTTGAATTATTTAGGGCCACTTTAGTGTTCGATTTTAAAAAAACACACGCACGCACACACGCACTCACCGCAGCCTGGACCGAAACTGGGTTCGGCCGAGGAGCGCCCCAACCGGCCGAGCTGGCCATTTGGCCCAAGGCCTGCGCGCGCACGCCCGAAGCCTCCCGCCCGGTCGACCGCCCCGCGCTCGCCCTCGCTCGCCTCCTCTCGCTGCCGCTGCCAGGCGGGCCCCGGATGTCAGCCCGTCCCCAACCTCCCGCACCGCGTGGGATAAACATCCGCGCCTCGCTACACGCAACCGCCGCCCGCCTCGCGCTTGGATAATGCTTATCCGTCAACCCAGAGCCCTCTGCCCTCGCCTATAAAAGCCCCTCGACCCCCTCTTCCATCCTCGCCGTCCCGCTTCTTCCCATGCCGCTCACAGCCGCCGCGCTGCCCGTTCGCATCTCGCCGGAGCCGCGCAACTCGCCGGAGCATTTCGTCGCCCGTAGACCACTCCGACCCTCCTTTTCTGTATTTTTTTCGTAGCTCGCCGAGGCGCATCCGTTTGACATAATTTTTGCCCCTAGGTCCCGTCGGAGCCGCCGCACCGTCGACGCCGGAGCCGCCGGAGCACCGAAGGCCGCCGTCTTCACCCCGCCCCGTCCGGACGCCGCCGCCGCACGCCAACACCACCTTCGCGACACCCTCGACGCGCCGCACCTCCCCGTCTTCTTCCCCGTCGCCGAGGACCACCGCAGCCGCCGCCCCCTCCGTCACCGACGCCGCGCCGCCGTATTCATCGTCGCCGGCCACCACCACCACCCACTGTAAGCCGCCGCCAACTCCCGCCCGTTAGATCGATCACCGACGGCCCAGATTAGATTAGGTTAGTTTTTTTAGTTGAACCTGTATGCGGTTAACCGCGGGTTTTATTTCTAAAAACCGATCGGTTTCTGTATAAGTTAGCCGCCGCCGCCGTTTTTCTTAGATTGTGTCCGTCCGCTGTATAAGCTACGCGGCGAACACCTTTCGACCAGTAGGAATCTGCCACGCGCTAGGGACCTGTTTGCGATAGTTTTTCTTCACTGTTTAGTCCCTTTTATCATAGATTAGTCCCTGAGCTTAGATTAGCCATAACTTTTAAACCGTAGATCCAAACTCGATGAAACCAGCGGTAAATTCTTCGTATTGTTTAGATCTATCCAGTGGTATCCTTTTTGCAAACTTTTGTCAGATTCGAATTCGAACTTCAAATGGCCATATCTCTCAAACCGTAGCTCCGATTAAGTTGATTCTTTTTGCGTTCTGTCACCGTAGCCAAACCCTATCACCTGGACCTTTGACACAATATTTTACACACACTAGGATCTGTCCATTAATATTTTTACTAGTATGCATAGTACACACTATAGTTCACATCACTTCTTGAACCATAGGCCTATGTTGTTTTGCACTTAGAATATCATCGTGCAAGTTAAGTGTTGTTTGTTCATTTGGTTTTTCCAGGACTTCTTGCTTTGCACGTTCTTCTTGGTTCTCTGAAATGTTCTCTTATGTTTGTTTATCTTCTTTGCGATAGATTGCGCGGAGTGTGAAGCAGAATATTATCAGTCTTTAGAATTCAACCAGCAGTACCAAGGCAAGTTGCATCTTGATCATGTTTCATTACATATGTTTTTATTATGCACTTAGTTCTTTGCGGTAGGACTGCATGGTAGGAATTGATGCTGCATGACTATGCTTTTCACCCAGTAGTTCATTGAGGTAGGTCTGAACCTTATAACATTGTCGCCATCGTTTTACATTATGTTGCTTCGCTAAGTAGACGTGGATTGGGGAGTGATCATTGTAAAGTATGAGTGACAATGTAGTAAATAGGACCTAAGATAATTAATGAACTACCTGGGCGGAAACTTGTTGGAATGGTGGCGAAGTACAGTGGGGCACGCATGGGAAATCCATGGTGGTGCACCACTAGTGGACCGTCCGCTCAGGCTCAAAGATATCAATCGTATTCTCATGTCTAGAAGCTTACGTGTGCAGCCACAGGCCAATATGGGCTCTGGCTTTGTTGAGTAGTTAGTGTGACCCCTTCCGGGATGGGCTAACAGATGTAGAATGATGTAGGTGTACCGGCCTATCCGTGGGTTAAGGGGGAACATTTTCGAAAGACTATGTCTCGATCTTCCGATCATGGAGGTGGTCGAGTCTTGTGGGGAAAAGTGCGCAACCTCTGCAGAGTGTCAACCTAATCGATTAGCCGTGTCCCCGGTTACAGACAAGTTGAGCATCTAGTAGTGGAAATGCCGGGAGATCTCCTCACCTTTAATTAAACAGTTGGGTTTTAAATGAAACTTGGGAACATATGGAGTTGGGTTTGCCAACTCATCCTATGCAAATGTGTAGTAGTAGAATAACATCTTTCCTAATAGGGAAAACTAGCTTTATGCAAAAAACTAAACTTAGAGCTTTCCACCAACCAAATTGCATGTACAAGTAGGTTCTTTACACTTATGATGTGACTTGCTAGTACATTCAATGTACTGACCTATATGGCTGCAACTTATCACGTTGCAGGTATATCCGACGAGGATTAAGGTGCGATAGGTCGATGTTCAACCTTGCTCGTGGAGTTGAACTCATTCACTACTTTGCTTCCGCAGTATTTGTTTATTGGCTCTATGCCCTACTTTGTAATAAATGTATTGCTCCTGGACTATCGATGTAATAAAGAGATGCGTGTTATTTCTGTTATTTCATCGAGTACTGTGTGTGCTAGCAAGTCGATCCAGGGACTAGCACGGTAAGCACAGAGACTTCGACTCTTACCGAGTCGGGTCGCTACAAGATGGTATCAGAGCACACATTGACTGTAGGACGCGACCCCTAGAAAATGGAAAAGCCATAGGATAAAAAGCTATATTTTTTAACTTTCCCTATATATCCTTTGGTCTCGTACCTTCTCTGCTTCATTACTAATTTCTTCCCTCTTTCAAAATGTAGCTGTCGTCCGCCATTGTCGAGTTCGAGCAGCCCGATGAGACCATGTCCTTTGGACGGCAGCTGATGAAGATCCTGAAGCACCTGAAGATTGGGCTTCCCACATTCAGTGGAACTTTCACTGCCACCTTCCCCGAGGAGACGCGTTGGAGGATTGATGCCCATATCCCCGGACGCATCCTCGGAAATCGCACCAAGCCCATTGATTTCCATGTGGATACTGCAACATGGGGCTTGGGTAGGGGCATCGCTGCTCACATTTCTCTCAGACGCATTCGGTAGGAGTATGATGAGGACCTCAAGAAGACCTCCTTCGTGATGTACGGACGCCGCGACACAAATGGAGATGTGGTGCGTACCCTGGAGGACGAGACGATAGCATCCCATATCCAGGACATGGAGGATCACATTCGTATGATGGAGCTGGAGCTGTCTGACAACATGATCGTCATCAAGAACCTCATGACTCGCAAGGCCGATCTCGAGGAGGAACTCCAGGACGCTCGCATCGAGCATGAGGGAGAGCTGGACGCACTGCAGGAGAAGATCGACGACCTGAAGCTTGAGCTTGAGGAGGCCGAGGAGAAGCTGGATGAGGGAGAAAACATCCAGGAGGATCACTCTTATGGAGGTTTCGTCATCCAGGACAAGGACCAGGATGATGAGCTTGGAGATGACGACACAGACAGTGATGCAAGGACACCTGATGTCAACATGGTTGACTGGTCTTCATCCGATGAGATTTAGATTCTATACCACCATGAGAGTTAGAAATTCGATTTTGTTATCCGATTAGTTTTACTTCATTTGTAAGACCTTGTCAAATCTTGTGACATGGCTTACCTTAGGTTTGATTATTTGTGTGAACCTCTTTGTTTGAAATTGAATTGGAGTGATTTGAAGTTTTATTGCTATCATGTGCATATGGGTAGTGTGATTTTACTCACTAGGCCTCATTCTATTCGAACTCCTCATCCACTCTAAACCCATCAGATGCCTCCAAGACGTGACCCCGGATTCAACTTTCCGCCGGAGCTCACGCAATTGATCCAGCAGCAGAATGCTCTTATGCAGATGCTCATCCAGAACCAGAACAACAACAACAACAACCCACCGCCAACACCCCCAGTTGACAGTCTTACCCGTTTTCTGAGGCTGAACCCACCCGTGTTCTCCAGCAGCACGGAGCCGATTCTCGCAGATGGCTGGCTCCGCAAGATAGGAAGGGAGCTGGCCACGGCAGGATGCAATGATGTTGAGAAGGTGAAGTTTGCCGCCCATCAGCTGGATGGCCCGGCCGCTGCTTGGTGGGAGAACTACACCACCACATACCCCTTGGAGAGTGTGACTTGGACTCAGTTCCAGCAGGCGTTCCGCACCGCTCATGTCTCAGCTGGAGCCATGAGTTTGAAGAAGAAGGAGTTCCGCAGCTTGCGCCAGGGAGGATACACAGTATCCCAGTATGTTGATGAGTTCAGTAAGTTGGCCCGTTATGCCCCAGAGGACGTGGCCACTGATGCAACCAAGCAAGAGAAGTTTCTGGAAGGACTGAACGATGAGTTGGGAGTTCAGTTGACTGTGGCGACCTTTGCGAACTATCAGGAGCTGGTTGATAAGGCTACCATTCTTGAAGGCAAGCACCAGCAGATGGAGAATCGTAAGAGGAAGTACGGTCACGGGATGTATAACTCTGGAGTTCAACAGAAACCCCGCTACAGCCCGTACTCAGGAAGTTCTGGATCAGGCACTAGCAAGTTTGGAGGGAATCATCATAACCATGGAGGCCACATTCCGCATGGAGGAAATGGACACAACCGCCATGGTCACAAGCATGGAAATGCCAATGGCAATGGCAATGGAGGGAATGGCAACCAGCAGCATTTCAACTCTTCTACACCAATGAAGAAAGATCTGAGTCACATCACTTGCTTCAAATGCAAGAAGACAGGGCACTACTCCAATGAGTGTCCCGAGCAGCAGGATGGGAATGGAAATGGGAATTCTGGAGGCAAGAAGCCTAATCCTTTCACTAAGGGGCATGTGAATCATGTCAATGTGGAGGAGGTCTATGAGCAGCCTGACTTAGTGATTGGTAAGTTCTTGGTTAATTCATTTCCAGCACTCATTCTTTCTTACACTAGTGCATCGCATTCATTCATATCAAGGGGATTCGTGGATAAACATAAGTTGCCTACCATAGCTCTTAAGTCACCCATTCTAGTGAGTTCCCCAGGAGACGAGTCTATGGCTAGTCACGGATGTTTCCAGTTGCCTTTGAACATAGGGGGACATGTTTTTCCCAGACATGATCATACTAGAGTCGCAAGGGTTGGATGTAATCCTAGGGATGGATTGGATGTTCAAGTATGAGGGGAACATTGATTGTGCTAGTAGATCGATATTTCTCACCACCCCAGAGAAGAAGAGGATCAAGTATGTATCTAGGCTTAAGCCTAAGAGGACTCAGGTGAACTCTCTTACGGGAGTTGTCCAGGAAGAAGTACCAGTGGTGAAGGATTATCCCGATGTATTTCCGGAGGAGTTACCGGGTATGCCGCCAGATCGGGAGATTGAGTTTTTGATTGAGTTGCTACCAGGTACAGGACCTATCTCCAAGAGGCCGTATCGGATGCCCGCTAATGATTTGGAGGAAGTCAAGAAACAGATTAAGGAGTTGCTAGAGAAAGGGTATATTCGCCCGGGTTCATCACCTTGGGGAGCCCCAGTACTCTTAGTGGAGAAGAAGGATGGAACCTTGAGGATGTGTGTGGATTACTGCTCTTTGAACGAGGTGACCATCAAGAACAAGTATCCCCTACCGATGATCAATGACTTGTTTGACCAGCTAGAAGGAGCTAGTGTTTTCTCCAAGATCGATCTTCGATCGGGTTATCACCAATTGAAGATCCATGAGAAGGATATACCTAAGACCGCTTTTACCACAAGGTATGGGCTTTATGAGTATATAGTCATGTCCTTTGGTTTGACTAATGCCCCTGCTTATTTTATGAGCATCATGAACAAGGTGTTCATGGAGTTCTTGGATAAGTTCGTTGTGGTATTCATTGATGACATATTGGTTTTCTCCAAGAATGAGGAGGAACACGCTAAACATCTGCGCTTAGTTTTGGAGAAGCTCAGAGAACATCAACTTTATGCCAAGTTCAGCAAGTGTGAGTTTTGGCTCAAGGAAGTCGGATTCCTTGGACATGTAGTGTCAGGTGAAGGGATTGCAGTGGACCCTACCAAGGTAGAGTCAGTCACAGAATGGAATGCACCCACCACAGTTGGCGAGATTCGTAGTTTCCTTGGACTTGCTGGATATTACCGGAGATTTATTGAAAATTTCTCCAAGATTGCAAGGCCCATGACAGCGTTGTTGAAGAAGGACACCAAGTTCGTTTGGACTGATGAGTGTGAAGCCAGCTTTCAAGAGTTGAAGAAGCGTTTGGTCACAGCCCCAGTGCTAATCCTGCCTGACGTGCACAAGGACTTTCAGGTGTATTGTGATGCTTCACGTCTGGGACTTGGAGGTGTTCTTATGCAAGAGGGAAAGGTTGTAGCTTATGCTTCACGACAGCTTCGACCTCATGAGTTGAACTATGCCACGCATGATTTGGGGTTGGCAGCCGTAGTGCATGCGCTCAAGACATTGAGACACTATCTTATTGGGAATCGTTGTGATGTTTACACGGATCACAAGAGTTTGAAGTACATTTTCACGCAGAAGGAGTTGAATCTCAGGCAAAGGAGATGGTTGGAACTTATAAAGGATAATGACATGAGCCCGCATTATCATCCAGGAAAAGCCAATGTTGTGAAGAATGCTTTGAGCCGTAAGAGTTATGTTAATACCCTTACAGCAGGAGGTTTACCTCAGGAGTTATGTGATGAGCTTAGAGATCTTCAGTTGGAAATAGTTCCAAGAGGTTATGTTGCTGCACTCGAGGTACAGTCCACCTTGTTGGGAAGAATCAGAGAAGCCCAGAAGTTGGACCAAGGTATTGCTGAGATAAAGGAGATGATGAGCAAAGGGAAAGCAGAAGGATTCCGTGAGGATGAACATGGAACCATATGGTTTGAGCAACGGATTTGTGTACCCAATGATCCTGAGATCAGGAAGTTGATTCTTCAGGAGGCTCATGACTCACCATATTTGATACATCCAGGCAACACCAAGATGTATTTGGACTTGAAGGAAAGTTTTTGGTGGGCCGGTATGAAGAGAGAAATTGCCGAGTATGTGGCAATATGTGATGTATGTCAGAGAGTAAAGGCAGAACATCAGAAACCAGCAGGTTTACTTCAGCCGTTGCCGATTCCTGATTGGAAATGGGATAAACTTGGTATGGACTTTATCACGGGGTTACCCAGGACCCGTTCAGGTTATGATTCCATTTGGGTGATAGTGGATCGTTTGACCAAGGTTGCTCACTTCATTCCAGTGAAGACCACCTATACAAGTGCTAAGCTGGCAAAGATATATATGACCAGGATCGTATGTCTGCATGGAGTTCCGAGGAGCATCGTATCAGATAGAGGAACACAGTTTACCTCACAGTTTTGGAATCAGTTGCATGAAACTTTGGGTACCAGGCTAGAGTTCAGTACAGCCTTCCATCCACAGACTGATGGGCAGACAGAGAGAGTCAATCAGATTCTGGAGCACATGCTAAGAGCTTGTGCGCTAGACTATGGGTCTAGTTGGCATGATAACTTACCCTACACAGAGTTCTCGTACAAAAACAACTACCAAGCCGGTTTGCAGATGGCCCCTTTCGAGGCATTGTATGGCAGGAAATGCAGGACACCTTTTATGTGGGATGGAGTTGGAGATCGCAAATTGTTTGGACCTGATTTGATTAGGGATTCTGAGGAGAAGGTCAAGTTGATTCGTGACAGACTTAAGATAGCTCAGTCAAGGCAGAAAAGTTATGCCGATGCTAAACGCAAGGAAGTGATCTATGAAGTGGGAGATAGAGCATATCTTCGAGTGTCTCCACTTCGAGGTATTAAGAGATTTGGAGTCAAAGGAAAGTTAGCACCATGGTTTGTGGGACCATACAGAGTTCTGGAACGTAGAGGAGAGGTTGCATACCAGCTGGAATTACCAGAGGCTTTCTCAGGAGTTCATGATGTGTTTCATGTTTCCCAGCTGAAGAAGTGTCATGCAGAGATGGCGGACATTCCTTTGAGAGATACAGTGCCACTGGAGGCAATTCAGTTGGAGAATGATCTGACTTATGAGGAGAAACCTATTAAGATTCTTGAGACTGCAGAGAGAATCACTCGTACCAAGATCATCAAGTTCTGCAAGGTTCAGTGGAGTCACCACACCGAGGAGGAAGCTACTTGGGAACGAGAGGAAGATCTTAGACAGGACCATCCACACCTTTTTGCTGGCCAACCCGAATATCGAGGACGAGATTCATCTTAAGGGGGGTAGATTTGTAACATCCCAATTTTTATTAAATTTGGATGTTAATAGAATCATTCAATGCATATCATATTTCTTTGCATTTTGGAGTTTTTGAAATATTCAAATAATATTTTTTCCACTCGAGAAAAACAAATGAGAGGGGATAAGATGACTTCCTCAAACTTATAAAAGAGTGGGAAAATTTTATTTTGAATATTATTTGAAGTTTTGGAGTTTATTGGTATTTATTTTATCTGCAAAAAGTGCATTAATTGCATTAGGAAAATATTTTCAAAATATTCTGTGCTTAAGTTAATGTTCATTAGGCTCTAAATATTGTATAGTTATTTCAGAAATTATTGTGGTGTTTTTATTAATTCACTTGAATTATTTAGGGCCACTTTAGTGTTCGATTTAAAAAAAACACACGCACGCACACACGCACTCACCGCAGCCTGGACCGAAACTGGGTTCGGCCCAGGAGCGCCCCAACCGGCCGAGCTGGCCATTTGGCCCAAGGCCTGCGCGCGCGCGCTCGAAGCCTCCCGCTCGGTCGACCGCCCCGCGCTCGCCCTCGCTCGCCTCCTCTCGCTGCCGCTGCCAGGCGGGCCCCGCATGTCAGCCCGTCCCCAACCTCCTGCACCGCGTGGGATAAACATCGCACCTCGCCGCCCGCAACCGCCGCCCGCCTCGCGCTCGGATAATGCTTATCCGTCGACCCCGAGCCCTCTGCCCTCGCCTATAAAAGCCCCTCGACCCCCTCTTCCATCCTTGTCGTCCCGCTTCTTCCCACGCCGCTCACAGCGCCGCGTTGCCCGTTCGCATCTCGCCAGAGCCGCGCAACTCGCCGGAGCATTTCGTCGCCCGTAGACCACTCCGACCCTCCTTTTGTGTATTTTTTCGTAGCTCGCCGAGGCGCATCCGTTTGACATAATTTTTGCCCCTAGGTCCCGTCGGAGCCGCCGCACCGTCGACGCCGGAGCCGCCGGAGCACCGAAGGCCGCCGTCTTCTCCCCGCCCCGTCCGGACGCCGCCGACGCACGCCACCACCACCTTCGCGACGCCGTCGACGCGCCGCACCTCCCCGTCTTATTCCCCGTTGCCGAGGACCACCGCAGCCGCCGCCCCCTCCGTCACCGACGCCGCACCGCCGTCTTCATCGTCGCCGGCCACCACCACCACCCGCTGTAAGCCGCCGCCCCACTCCCGCCCGTTAGATCGATCACCGACGGCCCAGATTAGATTAGGTTAGTTTTTTTAGTTGAACCTGTACGCGGTTAACCGCGAGTTTTATTTCTAAAAACCGATCGGTTTCTATATAAGTTAGCCGCCGCCATCGTTTTTCTTAGACTGTGGCCGTCCACTGTATAAGCTACGCGGCGAACACCTTTCGGCCAGTAGGAATCTGCCACGCGCTAGGGACCTGTTTGCGATAGTTCTTCTTCACTCTTTAGTCCCTTTTATCACAGATTAGTCCCTGAGCTTAGATTAGCCATAACTTTTAAACCGTAGATCCAAACTCGATGAAACCAGCGGTAAATTCTTCGTATTGTTTAGATCTATCCAGTGGTATCCTTTTTGCAAACTTATTCAGATTCAAATCTGAATTTATTCAGATTCGAATTCGAACTTCAAATGGCCATATCTCTCAAACCGTAGCTCCGATTAAGTTGATTCTTTTTGCGTTTTGTCAATGTAGCCAAACCCTATCACCTGGACCTTTGTCACAATATTTTACACACAGTAGGATCTGTCCATTAATATTTTTACTAGTATGCATAGTACGCACTATAGTTCACATCACTTCTTGAACCATAGGCCTATGTTGTTTTGCACTTAGAATATTTTCGTGCAAGTTAAGTGTTGTTTGTTCATTTGGTTTTTCCGAGACTTCTTGCTTTGCACGTTATTCTTAGTTCTCTGAAATGTTTGTTTATGTTTGTTTATCTTCTTTGCGATAGATTGCACGGAGTGCGAAGCAGAATATTATCAGTCTTTAGAATTCAACCAGCAGTACCAAGGCAAGTTGCATCTTGATCATGTTTCATTACATATGTTTTTATTATGCACTTAGTTCTTTGCGGTAGGACTGCATGGTAGGAATTGATGCCGCATGACTATGCTTTTCACCCAGTAGTTCATTGAGGTTGGTCTGAACCTTATAACATTGTCGCCATCGTTTTACATTATGTTGCTTCGCTAAGTAGACGTGGATTGGGGAGTGATCATTGTAAAGTATGAGTGACAATGTAGTAAATAGGACCTAAGATAATTAATGAACTACCTGGGCGGAAACTTGTTGGAATGGTGGCGAAGTACAGTGGGGCACGCATGGGAAATCCATGGTGGTGCACCAGTAGTGGACCGTCCGCTCAGGCTCAAAGAGATCAATCGTATTCTCATGTCTAGAAGCTTACGTGTGCATCCACAAGCCAATATGGGCCCTGTCTTAGTTGAGTAGTTAGTGTGACCCCTTCCCGGATGGGCTAGCAGATGTAGAATGATGTAGGTGTACCGGCCTATCCGTGGGTTAAAGGGGAACATTTTCGAAAGACTATGTCTCGATCTTCCGATCATGGAGGTGGTCGAGTCTTGTCGGGAAAAGTGCGCAACCTCTGCAGAGTGTCAACGTAATCGATTAGCCGTGTCCCCGGTTACGGACAAGTGGAGCATCTAGTAGTGGAAATGCCGGGAGATCTCCTCACCTTTAATTAAACAGTTGGGTTTTAAATGAAACTTGGGAATGGATGGAGTTGGGTTTGCCAACTCATCCTATGCAAATGTGTAGTAGTAGAATAACATCTTTCCTAATAGGGAAAAACTAGCTTTATGCAAAAAAACTAAACTTAGAGCTTTCCACCAGCCAAATTGCATGTACAAGTAGGTTCTTTACACTTATGATGTGACTTGCCAGTACATTCAATGTACTGACCTATATGGCTGCAACTTATCATGTTGCAGATATATCCGACGAGGATTAAGGTGCGATAGGTCGATGTTCTACACTCAACCTTGCTCGTGGAGTTGGAGTCATTCACTACTTTGCTTCCGCAGTATTTGTTTATTGGCTCTATGCCCTATTTTGTAATAAATGTATTGCTCCTGGACTATTGATGTAATAAAGAGATGTGTGTTATTTCTGTTATTTCATCGAGTACTGTGTGTGCTAGCAAGTCGATCCAGGGACTAGCACGGTAAGCACAGAGACTTCGACTCTTACCGAGTCGGGTCGCTACATCATGTAGAAAAACATTTGGGCAATTCTGATACGGAAGATTCTAGAACAAAGAAGAAGTGCTTGTGTTTTCAGGTTTGTGCATCATGCTTAAGTTCAACCATAGAGTCTTCTAGATTGTACATGTGGCAAAATCTGGTGGAATCTAGATGATATTCAACGCTAGTAGTGCTCAAATTTGCCAGCTCTGCGCCATTGGATTGGCCTCATCCGACGACCATCTTTCAAAGTTAAAGTTATCCGCACACTATATAAAAAATATAAAATATAATATATATAGGGGTATAGATATAGATATGTCATGCGAAAGCCATCCATCTATACCTACTAATAAAGCAAGGTGCGTTTCTCCAATTTTTTCATCCGTTTACCGCCGAAAAGATTTTTCTTTTATTTGAGGTGGTACTAATTTTTTTTGGTATCCGTCTCATAGAAAAGAATAATGGTTTGTCCAGAATTTCGTATTCGGCCCACACGCGCTCTGGCCCAGTAAAACCAGCCCACTTAATTTACAGCCAACGTAGTGGGGAAAACACTATTTGCTGCACAGTGCGCCATATATAGTCGGGGCTTCGCACAGGCGCCCAAGACTAGGCCGGCCCATTTTTGTTTTTTCTTTACTTATTATTTTCCCTTTTCATTCCTGTTTATTTTTCTTTTTTTCCCATTGACTTTATCTTTTTTCCACAAAATTTTCAGCATTTCAATTTTGATTAAATTGTTGAAAAAATCAGAAATTTAAAATAAATACTTTTTTGAAATATTTTTATGGAATTTTAATTTTCACGCTCCAATTTTTTTCAAAATTCAAAAACTTATAGTTTTTTCCCATAATTTTCTTGAGATTTTCAAAAAACAGTTACATTTTAAAAAATGTTCAGAATTTGTAAAATATTCTTGTTTTACTAAAATGTTCACAAATTGAAAAAAACATTCGTGTTTAAAAAACCCATTTTCTAAAATTGTTCTGAATGTTGAAAACATGTTCCTGTTTTAAAAAAATCACCAATTCAAAAAATATTAGTGATTTCATAAAAGGTTCATGTTTTTTGAAAAAGTTTGTAAATTTCAAGAAAAATTCCTGTTTCATATTATCTCTCCCGTTGCAACGCATGGACATATGTGCTAGTCATCTCCAATTAGAATAGTGTGTCCATGCACGGATGCAATGTGGCCAAACGATGTCTGCCATCGGTATCTCAAATTCAAACCAGGCTGACCTTGTTCAATGTGTATACATTACAACATGCTCATTTCCGAACCACACTGCGCAGATCTCCGTTATATTCATGCATGCATGGGTTTCAAACATCATGATCTCTTATTCAAATATTTGAATTCAACTTTACATTGATTATGACCTCACCTAGTCTTTTACACCCACACATTGGTCTCCTCTTTATAATTGTACCACTAACTTTCTCTCGTGCGTGCATGCACACACACTACCAGTCGGCATTATCCATCGCACACACGCAATCTTATTCTTCAGGTCAGTCTCCCATGAAGGCACACACACACACATCCCCCTCTCCATCATATCGGGCATTCTTTATCTCTCACGTGCATGCGCAACGATCGATGTTCCTCTATGTGTGTGTGTATATAGCTAGGTCTTTCATAGTTTTCCACATAAACCGATCAATCTATATTTCTAATGAGGTCTCATCCTCTTTCCCACGTCCACATCGATCAATCTATACCTCTCTATATAGGATTACATATATAGCTAATACACCCACATTAGTTATATATCCAACGCCCCCCTCTCATCATCCATGCCTTCCGCTTCATCTCTCAGACGCGCGCACAATGGCGAAGACAGGGGGTAGCAAGGGCCCTGCCCCCCTAACATCACTATATATCGAGGCTAATATGAATGTGATCATTAGACAATTGCTGGTAAAAATGGTTTAAGTTGATGAATTGGCCCTCCTTGTAAAGGATTAGCAATGCTTGGCCCCCTAGCTCATGGGACATTTTTCATGGCTCCGCCACTTCGCGCAACAGCGCACGTTCTTGCCCCCCCTCTCTAAATATCGATCTCGCAGTTGTGCACTCCTTCATAGTCTCCCTCCACTCGGCCCCTCACACCATCTTCTAGCCCCCACCGGATTTTCCACATGTACACTCTAGCAGACACCATGGTTGAACTTAAGCATAATGCGCAAATCTCAAAACAACAGTGGTTCTCCTTTGTTCTAGAATCTTCCATATCATAACTGCCCAAACTTTTTTTCTAGTTGAATTGCCATTATTTGTTTTTACTTTATGATTTACAACGCACAATTCCATGAATCATAAAATAGATTAAGGGCTTCTTTGATTCAAAGGATTCTCGAAGGGATTTTGGAGGATTCTAATCCTTAGAATTTTTCCTATCTTGGTTGTTTGATTCGTAGGATTGTAAACCATAGGAATTTTTCCATATGATTCATTTGCACTAGATTTCATAGGAAACATCCCATCCACTCAAACCTCTTTGAAAGAATTCTGCGTTTTTTCTATGCACTCAAACACTCGTACCATCCTGTAGGATTCAAGACGACATTCCACTCTAATCCCATGTTCTTCCTATTCCCGCGTTTTGGAAATCCTACGAATCAAGGAGGCCCTAGGTTTTTTTATAAAAACTAATTGATTTTGAATGAGATGAACTATAAGAATTAAACGAAGGTCTACATCAGGCATATATGACTCAGAGCTTACATGCTACAGTGTGGTATTTATTCATAATTTGGTTGCAAAATTTGACGCGTGCAATGCACGTGTACCTTACTAGTACTTCGAGTATGTGCAAAACACAATGGCACGCTACACAGTGTCTCTCTTACAGTTCATGAAGCCACGTGGCACATGTGGAGGCGTTGTCGCGACATCCTTGTGTGGATTGATCACAGTGACGTGCTGCTGGTTCCAGAAGAATGTACTCGTCCTCCCTGACCGCACTGGCGGTACATGCATGAAGCGAAGATGTGCACGCACGCCACGCACGCACTGATTCCCTCGCATGCACACGCGGGTACAGGGCGGACGCAATTTTGTACCATGATCCACCCCATGTGATAATTTGACGCGTGTAAAGTCCTTCACTTCATTGATGGTCAATTAATACAGCGCATGCAAATTGAGTGGATGTGAGGGCGGAAGAAAGACATTACTACTCCACTGCGCGCATGCGAGTAGTTAAATCATGGGTTGCTAGTAGTACTTCCATTGGTCTCCTTCGTATTTTGTGCCAATTTTTGACACTAACATAATATTTACGCATCTGAGCAGTGTGTCTACTTGAAATTTATGTTCCACTAAACTCATCGGGAGCCGTTTCGGGCCTCGAAACCAAAAACCATCAATTAATCTTTACCTTGTTCCCATCACATTCGAAAGTACTAGTGCTACAATTAAGTGCAAGCCTGCTCACACCTACCAGTACGTACCAAACCTGAACGTGTTCCCACTATGCTGGTTTTAGTACTAGTGCTAGTACTTATGTTATAAAAAGGGGAACTACCTAACCGAAAATTACTCTACCTTCCTCCTCATAAGTCCTCCTTCTTCGTCCGTCCTTGCCATGGCCGGTGTGCACAGCTCTAGGTCGAGAACTACTCGTAACAAGGGAGCGACAACCAAGGCTGCGGAAAAAAAAGAGAGGGCTCGCCGCCACGTAGAGACCTCGAAAGATCTCTCACGGGCAGGCGATGGCTCCCAGGAGCGCCCTAGACGCGAAGGCGAACATGCCGAGCTGGCGACGCTGGAGTCGTTATCCCTCGACGGCATGCCCGATCAGCTCAATAAGCACCTCAATAAGCAGAAGGAGTTCATCCTTGGCTTGGTGGAGCTTCTGAAGGAGAGCCTCGATGACATGCCCGCTGAGCTCAATGAGTAGGGGGAGTTGACCGCCGGCTTGGTGATGCTGTTGAAGAAGAGCATTGCCTCGGAGAAGAAGGCGACCGGCGAAATCCTGCAACTTCAGTAGGACAAGGCGAAGCTCTGCCACGAGCTTGACCTGCTGAAGGAGGAGAACGCCGGCTGGAAGAAGCTGCATGGGAATAGTAGTTTCTCGATGAAGATGTTGCAAGCCCTCGTCATGGAACAGAAGGAGGAGTTGGCGAAGCTCCACATCGAGCACCCGGCTGCTGTCAAGGTACGTAATGCGGCCGTCGAACAGATGATGAAAGCTCGCGTCGAGAAATCCCGCGTCATGGACACAATGATGAAGATGGCGGAGGAGACGCACAAGGAGATGGAGGTCGTGGAGGCGATGAAGAAGCAGTTATGACTCCGCGGCCAGCAACCCTTCATGTAGTGAGAGCAGCGCCCCAGACTTGTGTGTGCGTCTTCCTTCTTTTTTGGGGGTGATAATCCTCCTTCTTCTTTTGCTCCTGTGTTTCTTATTTTGCTTCGGGTGTTTGGCCGCATGTGTCACCTTCTCTGCAAGGCATGAATAGAACAATGCTAAAAATGAGATGACTAGCAAATTAGGTCATTCTTTATCGCCAATAGAACAATGCCTCTTGCTAGTAATATATAATAAGAGTAGAGAGTAGAGGATATGGCACTGGGCTGCCGTGTTTCGTGCTCCTCCGTCGTACTCCAGTGGAAAACTTGAGTATACCGCACGGTTCTTTGCTCCTCCTCAGGTCCTCGGCACATTTATACGAGCAGTCAAATCACAAGGCCCCGCCTTCCAGCAGTAATGAGCCGTCAAATCACAAAGGCCCTCGCCTCTTCGTGAAAAGGACCAAGCTAGACTGCCCCGCCCTCTAGCCTTTTAAAAAATGTATACATTTGTACAGTAGTAGTATCGATGGATTGCGCCATGGAGCAAAACTAACAAGATGAAATTAAAAAAAAGGTGGTACATATAGAGAGCGCTCGTCGCCAAATTATGCGTATACTATATGACACTACCCACTATGAAGGTACTAGTAACATAGACTAGTAACTAGTCTATGCTACTCTCCACTATGACCAGCCAAAGTCGAGGCGCGGATACCAACGAGGGCCTGGTTGTGTCTATACTTGGACAACTCACCCGACTGCATGCGCACCAGGCAAACGAAGCTCGTGTCGTGTTGGTGCCGTGTGCGGCCCACACATTAACCAAAACCTTGCGCCTCCATCTTAGCCTCTGCGTTTTAAACTTCTTAATCTCAAGGCCAAGGAGCAACGTGAAACCTATGATAGAGCCAATCGGATGGTTGAGAACACTACAATTCGTAGCTACAGATGCACGTGTGAGAGAGGACGAGTGTGTGCACATCTTCTCAGAGTACAACTGTATGTGAGTGGCATCGACCTAGGGAGCAGTGATGGTGCGTGCGAGAAGTCCCGAGAGATAGGTGTAATGCGTCTGAAAAAAAAGACTAGTCTATAGCTCGCCACGAGGCTATTCCTGTCGAACGCCAAGCGTAAGATATGTATCCGACGGTGCCAGTTTTTGCACGTACACATCAGTAGAAAAAGAACTAGTACCATGACATATGCTACACCATGGCCGAGAAAACGTGCTGACGTTACGCCATTCGGGAATAGTGTCGCACTTCGAAACTAGAACCGTCAATAAATTTTGAGTGCGTCTCGTCACATTCCAAATTACTACTACTACCATGCTATATTTAATTGCAAACCTGTTCACACCGATCACAACCTAAACGGTTTCCTACTTAGGAGCGTATTAGTAGTACTCGGTTATAAATACTACTATGCTAAGATGACTGCACATTCCTCCTCAACTCCTCATCCACAAAAAACAATCAAGTCAATCAAGCCATAGCCAGCGTGAGTTCTGGGTCGAGAGATTTCCACCAGGGAGAGGTGAGCATGGAAGAGGAAGCACGAGAGATGTCCCGCCTCGCCGCGAAAGCAGATGGCATGTCCAGCCACGCAGCAGTAGCAGCATAGAGGTCCCGCCGCGCCGCCGAAGCAGCACAGAGGTCCCGCCGCGCCGTCGATGTAGCAGACTGGTCCGGCCATGCCGCGGAAGCAGCACAGATGTCTCGCCGCGCTGCCGAAGCAGCAGGGAGGTCCCGCCGCGCCGCGGCGGCCTGGGAAAATTTCTCGGGAGCAGGCGAGGACTCTTACAGGCGCATGCATGCGATAGTCCATAGCCAGATGGATCAGATCTCCGGCTGGGCGAGGATGCAGGACGAGGCTACCGACGTCATCCGGCAACTAGGGGAGGGCAATGCGAAGCTCCGGGGCGAGCGCGACCTGCTGAGGGTGAAGATCGCCGGAAGGGCGAAGCAGGAGGAGGAGACTGCTGCCTTATTGTAGAGGACATACGTCATCATCAAGAAACTTATGGACGAGAATGCATGCTCCGCATTGAGCGCAACAGGCTGGTGGAGGAATCCATGTATGCTGCCAAGCAGCGTATTAAGGACATGAAACTGATGAAAGAGATCATCGCCCGCTGCGAGAACTAGTCTCCGCGACCTGCAGCGCATAAAGACAGTAGAGATCAGCGAGCCAGATCGTTGTATGCGTCTTCCTTCTTCTTTTGCCCTTGTGTATTTTGGGCGTAGCCGCATGTGGCTTTTTTAATTATCTTCCTAATTATGTAAGAAAATTATTATCCACTCTTGTCGTCCTTATATATATTCATCAGTCTTGCTATAAGTCGCAGTAGATGCTATATAGGTCCGTCGGATCTTACATCAAGATCTGTGCAAAATTTTCTTTTCAGATTTTCTTTTTTCTCTCTTAAATCTCAATCGAGTGAGACATTGCCACGCCATTAAGCACATGCTCGGGCGCCATTAATGGAGACCTTGGGACAGAGGTGGACGGCAGATGGAGGTCAAAGGGCTCTCCTTCCAATAAGCACGCGCAGGGGTCTGATCGCACGCCTCCCGTACTCAAATAGCTACCCTGCACGGTGCCTCCTAGCTAGCTAATAAAAAAGGGGACGCGTGGCGGCACGTAAATGGTAAATAGAACACCCACGGTTTCAATAATACTTGTGTTTTCGATTGTAACGTGACAGCACTTGTTCCAAAATGACTTTGTTGATTGTTAATGTGTGCGCCTTCGCAAATCAGACAGCAAAATTACCACAACATGTTGGTGCCATGTCATGACACCAAGCCAAGTTTCGTGATTTTCATGCGTGTTTTGGATTTACAGGAATTAAAAAACCAAGTTTCTCAATGTTTCCAGCCGAGCCATGACGCCCAGATGTTTGAATTTCATTCCCATTTCTGGCATGGGACCTAGAAATTTACCCGAGGACACACATGTGATTTTTCAACCAGCTTTGGTGCACTGGAGCATGTGCTTGTATTTAAAATTGGAATTATGCACACAAAGGTGACACGTTCCCTCTCAGAACCACGAGCCTTCTTGAGAGAAGCTCCGGTTTGCAAGAAACTTATACCAAAACTTGTTCCTATTCTGCATTTTTTTTACCACAGCATGGTAGTACCATGACATGACACCATGCCAAGTTTCATGATTCTCAGGCGTGTTTTGGATTTACAAGAATTTTAGAACCAAGCTTCTCAATGTTCTCAGCTGAACCACGATGCCCAGATGTTTGAATTTCATTCCCATTTCTTGCATGGGACCTAGAAATTCACCCGAGGACACACATGTGATTTTTCAATCAACTTTGGTGCACGGGAGCATGTGCTTGTAGTTCAAATTTGAATTATGCACATTAAATGACCAGAAACTCAATTAATGTATAAAAAAGGCCAAACGAGCCCGGAATAATTCCAAAATTTAACAGGGTACTCATATAGTTCTATGTTGCCTCTGTAAAGAAAATCTGGGGGGAGGCAGCATATATTGTTTCGCACACAAAGGTATAAAGAAATAAAGAAATTATCATACCTATTTAATTCTTGGGTTCTTATTATTTATGCCACTAGTTGTGTATCACTACTCAGTTTTGCCATTATAAGTTACAACTACTCAAAAAATGCCATCGATCCGTGAGATGCTTGCTCAAAAATGCAATTAGATATCTAAAAAATGCCATCGTTAAGTTAGATGTTTGCTCAGAAATGCCATTAGACATTGTTATTTTCACGTCGAACCCGTTGACCATGTTACATGAAAAAAATAAGCCGATTCTCACAATGATAAGTTAATGGTGTCCAGCACAACACACCCCTCAAATAAAACTAAGCACCCTGGAATTCTTTGACAAAACTAAGCACCCTGAAATTCTTTGACAACTAAACTACTGGCTATATGATGTTGGCCATATATATTGTACGTATATAATGTCAAGAAACGAGCGGTAGTACTATACCAACTAAAAGATGAAATGTACGAAATATAACGAGAAGAAACATAACATAGTTCTGCTGGGGGCTCAGCACAACACACCCCTCAAATAAAACTAAGCACACCAGAAATTAAACTAAGCAACTAATCCGGTAGACACTGCATTAGAACCACCATGAGCAACGACAGTGCCACCTTACTCGGAGTCGTCGTCCACGTCCTCGACTTCGTCCTTGTCCCTCTTCCTCTTGGGAGATACTTCTTTGCTTGAACCGCACACTTGGCTCTTGCTCTTCATCCAACCCTTGTAGATATTGAAACAAAGGTAGCCATCCATTGCAGCGTAGTAGATGCGGTCTATATCCAACCCTTGTACAGTCCACTGCCATGCACGATGAAATGTGTGCGGAGGTTTCTTCAGTTCACCGTACGAAGGATGAACCATGGCTCCTGCCAGGGTCAGCATTGAAGGCTGATCAAGGGAGGGCACCAGCCCTTCCTTCTGGAGGTTGAAGGGGTCGCCTACAATGAGCCCTATCCGACCCAGGATTTCCTTGTCGTTCCTAAAGTCTACAGTAACGAATTTGACTCGGCCGCCCTTGAGGAACTTCTTAAATTCCTCGCACTCAACGTCGGTATGGCATATGTGGTAGACCAAGCATAAGTCATGCACGCAAACCTGGATCACGGCGGGCTTCTTCTTCTCTGCCTCCTTTAGTTTCTTCTCGCTTCCCAGGACTGTAGTGTACTCAACATCTAGCCCAGCGACCCACTCATCATTTGAGTTTTCGAACATGCGTTTGAAGCGAGCAAGGCACTTTTTCACCGTTGCAACGGGTGTAGATGACATCGAACTCATCGCCGGTGATGGTTCTAACCATGTACTCACCGCCGATCATGGAGATTTGGGACGCCATGGATTTGGGAGGAGGGTTAGGATTAGTGGAACTACCGTAATGTGAAAGGATGGGACGACTAGGAGCGGTTTATCGATTGTAAAAATGTCGAGTGGGGGGCGCGTGCGAATGGCAGGGTAATGGCTTGCCTGGTGGAGAAATGGATTCATGCACAGTACTATGGGGGCCCAATTAGATGTCTTGTGTACTCGACGCCCAATTAAATGGCTTTCGATGTCATGTCAAGCGTCGGGAAATTTATAGGTGATACGAAGCTTTCCATTCTCCCATGATACGGGCTTCCGAGAGCCCTTGGATCTGAGATCGAACGGTTGCATGGAGTGATTCTAGACCTATGGGTGAATATCCTATCCTGGAGGGTTATTCTGCAAATTTTTAGCAACTTAGCATGCGACCGTTCGATCTCGGATCCAAGGGCTGCCAGCGGCCCGTATTATGGTCGCGCCTACCACGACCGTCGCCTCGCTCGCGCGGTCGCGCCCTTGGAGATTTAACACGGCATGTTAGGCTATCTGATGTTGGCATGTCATACATAGTCATCACTTAGTCACTCATACAACAAGGTTAGCTATAAGTTGGCTATAAGAGTATTTTTTGTTTACTTCTCTCTATCTCTTTATGCGTAGTATTTATTGCATTTGCCAAGGAGTGACCTCTTTCAATGAAATAGTGCTTAGATGAGGTGCTATGGGCATTAAATGGCTTAGCAACTCAAGTCCCCAATGCATAGGTGCTTAGTTTTTTGTTGCTAAGTTTGCTTCATCTAGATACATGCGCTTATCACCGTTTCTTTCTAGGGTCACCAAACTAGTCTCTCTCTTCTTAATTAACTTGCCACATCAGACTTTATGCCTATGTGGCAGGCTTAGCACCTATAGGATCAAGTACAATAGTGGGCTATAAGCCCGCTTTACATGGCATTTTTGCATATGTGGGGGAAAGAGGCAAGGAAAAAGTGGAGGAGTGGGCTCTCAAGCAAGAGCCTGTCTCTACATGGTGGAGCATCGGGAGAGGCACCTGAATGGAGGTGGTCAGGAATCCGGCTTGGCAGTTAAAATGATAATGGCAAGTCAAATCACCGGGCCCCACCTATCCAGCAGTAACTCACTGTCAAATCACACAGCCCTACGTTTGCAGCAGCCTACTCCCTCATCTTCTCGCGTCTCTGTCGAACCGACTAGGCGGAACTGCCACGCCTACCGCACGGGAAAAGCCCCGTCCTCGACTTTTAAATAGTACAATATACTAATTTTGTATCCATGGATTGCGCCATGGAGCAAAGCCTCAAGAAAATGGCGGTACACATGTACGGAGTATACAACACGCCCGTCGCGTTCGCGTCGCACCCCAGACGGTCGGTCCGTCTGGCACGCCGCTCTCCGAATGGAACGCGCGTCATATTATGTTTGCACACACATGTGGGACCGCAATTGAGAACCGACCATAGGCACACTCCCCGGCCCCGCAAGTCGGGTGAGTTAATAGAAGTACATACGTTGGTACCTGGACGATCCCTGCAAGACACGGAAGATCAGTTCGTCCATGCATGTGACCAGACTCCAGCAGACACGCCTGGATAGGCTATCGTCTACATATCGTGCAGGCTGTGTTGTACTGGGCTGTAGTTCTGGTGAGAAATCTAAAAAAAGGTTTCTTGTCATCTCGCAAAATTAGGTGTCATGTGCTTCGGATCACTGCGTGGGTTAAACAGCGACAACTGAGTTGGGCTAGTCATTGGGGGCACATGCACGAAGACTACTCGACTGCCATCTAGGTCAAGCCGGCTATTTTAATTAGGACATCTATCGACGGACCCCTTTTATACGAGTTTATCTTTAATTTGAGCTTTGATCCTCGTCTAGTTTGTCCGTTGGGATTCATCTTGTCTCCTTTGGGCAGTGAGGTTATGATTTCTTGTCATGTGGCATTTTTTCGTGTTATATGTTATAATCCGGTGCTTCAGATCAAAATGACGACAACTGCGCCTCCGGGGCACGTACATGAAGACATCTTGACAGTCATTGCCGAGGTCAAGCCGGCTCCGGCCGGTGAGAAAACTAGTACTCCACTATATAGGCAGGAGCCTCCGCGCTTGCTTGCTAGTGTTGCTCTCTTCACACTGTCTCGTCCTCTCCAGATCTAAACACGACAGCGGTGGCCACACTCTCTCTCTACTCACCGCTGGTCACAGATCCAGCCGGATCCTCTCCTCCGGGGAAGGTGACAAGGTGCAACGTTCACGCGGTCGTCCTCGGCGACGGCTCTTACCCACTGCCGGCGCGTCCCGATCAGCGTGCCTTGCCGTTCTCTCCCAAGCATCGCTAGCGAGGGAGGGCCTCCCACACCTTCTTCCTCGCTGCCATAGTGTGGGCAGATCCGGCCTGCCGCCGCCCACCTAGCGACATCCCGGCGACCCTCAGGTATAAATTCCTTCGAAACCGGCCTTGCTCTACTTCCAGAGCTCCTGACGTCACTGCATTTGTATCTTTTACTATTTCTCAGGCCCCCTCGTGTAGATAGGATCGATCGGCTGTTTGAAAACCACTTAATTTTTTTACTGTTAAGAGGTAAAACTAGTTCATGCACTCGAATCTAGTAGTACTTGGTTCAAACAAGGAAGAAAGGGGGTGGGGGAAGATTTGTTACCTGAATCTAGGACTTGGTCGAAAGAGGAAATAAATGGGCGAAAAGTAGAAGAGACTGGCTATCCAACTGGTCTCTAGGTCTAATAGGGAAATAAATGAAACGCAGTACAAACTCAATATAAACCCGATCTGTTGGTTGAAAAAGGAAAGAAAGTGGGGACTGGGGGACA
Source organism: Triticum aestivum (assembly GCF_018294505.1). Lineage (NCBI taxonomy): Eukaryota > Viridiplantae > Streptophyta > Magnoliopsida > Poales > Poaceae > Triticum > Triticum aestivum. Next base: position 467,850,182 of record NC_057796.1, read on the forward strand.
AGTCAACAGAGTAAGTCCAGCACTAGATTTTCTAGCCTCACACAGTATAAGGTGGCTATATACCGAACAAAAATGGGACCAACCGATATCCTCTTTTGATGTTTGTTGCCCCAAGCCGCTCTTATCTAATGCCACTGGTAAAATGTAGCAGTCACACTGTTAAAAGTAAGGACACGTTAAACCAATGTTGTTTTCAATGTAATGCCTCCAGTAATATGAATCAATGGCACTTTTTTTCATGTCCTGCTAAATTTCCCATTAAGATAAGTTGCTTCTTTTCGTTAGAGATGCAACTGTCCTGGTCCGCCTACTCTCCAGGAGCTTCACGACCAACCTTGATGTTGCTCAATTTTATTGCAACTAATGAAGAAGAAGCTCTGTGGGTTTCGTTTTCTGATGGAAATGGAACCGGGTCTGGATCCCTTTTCTTAAAAAAGAAGAAGAAGAAGAAGCTGCTAGCTCATGGGACATTGCTTCATTTTAGGTGAACTGCACCAAAAGGTCCGATGAATTGAATCATCCATGTTGGTGACTGGTGTCATCCCTTCTACGATGGTGTTGACTGCAGATATGGTTCCCATCATGAGGTATGTTCCTTTTTGGTCTGACCATTTGCCAAAGATCCTGCATGTTGATCCTGCTCTTGTGCTACTGTTTTGGCACTGCCATGGTAAAGCCGTAATGTTATTATTTTGCACCTTAATCTAGTGGCACTATTAATTTGAGGCAATGTTTTGGCACCGCTAGTGGCACTGTTTTTTTATATATCGAAAGAGGGGGTTCCCTCCGATTTCATTAAAGAAACCCAACCATAGAGAACCATTATCCGACAACATCTCAGTGTAAACGGGCAGTTATGCAACTACTACTAGAACGGACTGAGTACTAGCAGGAGACAAGTTCGCCACATAAGCTAGGCAGGTAAGGGGACGCAACACTAGCTCGACCAAGTTTGGATTACAACCCAAATGCTACCATAGAAACATCAGGGGGAAGATAGGGACTGAAAGATCCAGCTTCAACATCCCAGTCTAAACACCCCCGGCCTTCATCCTTGCGACGCACGGTACACCTCGTTTGCCACCTGCTCGACCCTAGTGTCACTGATAAAATGAAGTAATAATACAGTTAAAATAGAGCGAGTGTCCTCTCTATCATCTCATTTCCAATGTAGACAAAGAAAGTGCTTCTCTTTGTTAATGAATGTTTCATCAACTAGTCCCATTGTTAATGTTTAAGCGTTTCTGCAAACTGTGGTGCTTAATTTTAGTTGATCTGCACAAAAATAGAGATTTGAATGTATCAAGGCCCCTCCTTGTACTACCGCTGTACACTGATGTTCATCACTGGCAGAAGGTGTATCGGGGAGACTTGGGTCGATTTCCAGTATGATGTAATACTTTCTTCTGATTATTAGTGTATGTTTCATCAACTAGTGCCACTATAATGTAATCACGCCTTTTCATTATCTGTGCAAACATGGTTATTCAGCTGCATTTTGGTGGAACTGCACAAATGTACAGATGGAACTGGCATATATGCAGAGTGCGAGGTGCCAAGTAAAAATTACCGACACCAACCCTGCTCCATCTAAGCATTGGCATCCACCACCATCAGTGGGATGTGTGGCGCTCACTGTGGACGGATCTTTCTCGGCAGCAAAACCTCTAACCAAATACTAGTAGCTTAGACATAAAAAAAATACTAGTAGCTTATATTGGCAGTTTTCTAGGGGTGTACTCTTTTCTGAAAGAAGCACCAATCTATTTTTCTTTATTTGTACACAGTGTCACAACTTTGACCCAAAGGTCCAGATCTATTTTAGGGTGATTGGCGTAGTACTCGGAGACTGATTGTAAGCATGATTTTTATTAGTTGTCACACTGATTGTAAGCATGAGCAGATGGAAGATTAGGTTAGTGCGAAGCTTACCTTAAACCCTACCTACGCCGTTGAAATGAGGCGAGCGTCGAGGGAACCGTGGAGAACGGCGGGGAAGCGACGTCGTGCCATCCGGCCTCCTCTTGTGGTGGGAGAACGAATACTCCTGTGGATCCGGCTGGCTCTGCACCCTCACGAACGGCACACCGTACTCGATCGATTCGTTATCCTCTGGGTGCTCGACCTTTGACCTGTATGCCCACCACCTCCACCTGACTTTCGCCTCGGGCGAATCTGTCTGCTCCATCTCCCAGAGGAGATACTCGATGAACTCGAAGGACTGCGGCGTGACTGCTGCCGAGGAGTACATCGCCGCCCTCATCGCCGTCGTCTCGCTCTTTCACATACATTGCCACATGGCCCTCACCATCTTCGAAATCTCCCACTCATTGTCAAACCAAGTAAAGATCTCCTTCAACCTGGCTAACTTTGCCTGGTCGCCGCCGGCGATCTGCCTGATTCGCTGCTGCATCCCCTCCATATATGTCCTTGTGAGTGGTCCGGTGCTAGCTTTGAAAGATGGGAGGAGAGACGGTGGTCTTGCAATAGAGAAGAGGGAGAGGCGAGACGGTGGTTTTGGAATGGAGATGATGGAGAGGAGAGGGGGTGGTTTTGAAATGGAAAAGAGGGAGAGGCGAGACGGTGTTTTTGGAATGGAGATGATGGAGAGGAGAGGTTCCCCTGCCTTTCGTTCGCTGACAGGTGGGCCCCGCGCTTGGTGGGACCCATGTGTCAGTGTCTCAATGGCAGGATGGGCTACGTCAGGGGATCCTCGTCCGAGGAGAGATGAGGTGGTTTTGCAATGGAGAAGAGGGAGAGGCGAGACGGTGGTTTTGGAATGGAGATGATGGAGAGGAGAGGAGGTGGTTTTGCAATGGAGAAGAGGGAGAGGAGCGTGCGGCAGCGATTTAGGATTGGACGAGAGGGCCGGCGCGCTGTGACTCGATCAAAATCAAAATCAATTTACCCTTCAATTAAGAAAGCGACCCCACATTAACTAGTCTCCCTTTTATTCTGGGTCATAATTGACCATGATTTTCGCAAATAAAATATATGTTATACATTGCAAAAATAATATAATCTGAAAGTACATTCAGATACGAACCAAACGATACAATTTTTGGTGACATGCATTCACATTTTGCTTGTCAAATACAGTACGTGATCAAACTTTGACCCAAAATACGCAAAACAAAAAAATACTTCCAAGACCAGCGCCGCTCTTCTGCTCTTCTCCTCTTAAAACCACTGTCGCTCCTCTCCTGTTCTAATCTAAATCCAGCGCCGCTCCTCTCCTCTTCCATTTCAAAACCACCGCCCCTCCTCTCCTGTTCCAATCCAAAACCAGCGTCGCTCCTCTCCCGTTCTAAACCAAAACCAGCGCTGCTCCTCTCCTCTTCCATTAAAAAACCACCGCCGGCGAGTGAAGGTGCTGTGGAGAAGTAGATCGATGGAGGAGTACAACCGATATGTGAGGATCGCAGACGGCGATCCTGTGAAGCTAGCTAGGATGTTGGAGATACAGTCTTGGGTTGACAACAAGGACCAACTAGCGGCGACGGCGACATCCATGGCCAAATATCTGCAACAGAGAGAAAAGGCGGCGATACTCCCGGAGTGAGTCGCGCGGGAGTACATAGAGCTGCTCCTCTGGGCCATGGAGCAAATAGATTCACCGAATCCGATCGTGAGGGAGCGGTGGTGGGAGTATCGATCCTAGATGGAGCATCCATCGGAGATTGAAGGATCGAGCATCTACAGGATGCCATTTGTGAGGGTATCGTGCCAGAGCGAGCCGGTGGAGTCTTCGTCGACCGATCCCAACTGCAAGAGGAAAAAAACAGTTGGCCCGACGACGCTTCCCCGCCATCCTCTCCCTCGCCGTTCACATCGTCTCACGGGGCGGCTGTCTGCCGCCGAGGAATAGGAGGGATGCCCCCCAGACCAATAGTCGGGCAGGTTGTGAATTGTCAGGAGGAGCTTAGGGTTGTTAGTATTTGCAGGTTGTGAATTGTGCTTTGTGTTGTGTATTTTGAGAGTACTTTCAGATATGAATGTCTTTTGAATTTCAGATTTGCAGTATTGAGCATATGGAGTATTTTATGAATTCTAGAGATCTATTTTTAGCACTTAAAAAATGCAGTTTCATAGGGGTATAAAAGTGCAGACAATGTGATTCTCAGAGAAGAAACTGCAAGTTTCAGTTTCAGATAAGAAACTCCAAGTTCAGTTTCACATAAGAAACTGCAACTTTCAGAGGCAGAGCATTTATATTAACACGGCCTTTTCAAACAGTGTTAACATCATGCTGGAAGTTTTATTCATGGTCGAAACTGGAACTACCAGCCAGTTAACATCATGCTGATCAACATTCATGCATAGTACATCTTCATATGATGCACAGTCAAAAAGATATGCTATTCTCAAGATGCCCACACAATGTTGAGTGTGCGAAAAACAGAGAAAACGAGGGACGAAGTTTTGGCAAGTGTTGGACGTGGTGTGCGTAGATGACAATTGGGACCCACGTGTCAATAAAGGCAGAGGCAAAAAATTTGGAGATATTTTCTCTGCACAGGTGGAATCGAACCCGGGCGGAACAGCTGTTGGGTAGTGTCACTCGGCCACTAGGCTAGTTCAGTTGTTTCGTTACTAATAAAGCACTTCCTCAGGTGGTCGGATCTCCTCCTGCACCTTTGTGCGCTCGCCGCGACGCCGTTGTCTGCCGTTGTGAACATGCTGAACAAACGAGAGGAATCTGGAGAGGACTGTACGTGGAGAGGCAGATAGTCGGGACCCACCAGGTCTATTGCCGTACACAAGCAAGTGCCTCATCGAAAAAATACTTCCTCCTAATGCTATAGTGACGTTGGGGCCCACGGGTTTGTCAACATAGTTACATTTTTAGGTGCTTCAACGTAGTTACTATAGGAGATAAATTAACAACGAAGCCGGGGAGCTAGCAGGTATCATTTATTATCACTGGGGCAGCAAGTATCAGCTGGGTTTTGGGCTGCCCCGTCTAGGCTTTGTTTTTTAACATGCGCAGCCCACGACCTTGGATGGGAGGTCCATAGGCCTGTTTGTATTTTCTTGAGGGCCGTCATGTATCACCGGCCTATGGACCTCCCATCCGAGGTTTTATTTTTCCTGAAACATCGGCAACCAAATTTATGTATTTTTTTTGAAGAAAACGCAGAGGTCTGTTCTATTTTTGTATATAAGAATAGGAACGCCTGGTCCAACTTATGTTTCCCTTCTAACTAATTATATATATTTAAATTATTTTATATGTTATTATATATTATTGTTATTGTCATCATATATTTAACAGATACTTACATATGTAAGAAAAACAATATCCCACATCTTATTAACTTATAAAAATAATTTCTTAACAATAAAATCCAGGATTTTTTTGGCAACGAAAATCCTGGTGATTGTGTACAAAAGCTTGGTAAGATTTAAGGACCAATGTAATAATAAATCACTTATTATTTAAATATATATACATAACAAAATGCTCAGCCCCTGTTTATTTTTTGATAACATTGCTGCGCCCACCCCAACATTATAATTAGAATAAGCCCAGCAAAATCGTGTATTTCGAGTAAGTGCAAATGGCCTGTAATTTTTTAGGGAAAACATAATTGGGCCGCATGGACGCTCCATTATTTGTTCACCCAGCCCAGCTAATGGACTGAAATTCAAAAAAAATATATCAAATGGACTGTAAATTCTACCCCGCAAAAGAAGACTGTAAATTCTGAAAAAATGGGTTGAATACGTGCCACATTTTTGGAGGCTGAAATGTGGGCCAATAGGTTGAAGCCACTGCAAGTCGTTGTCAACTTAGTCAACAAATGATTATGACATCGTTAGCCGTTGGATTTACATCCAACAACCGGCATCCATCTTCAATCTCTCGTCTTCTTCCTCCAGCGCCACCGGGACCACCTGCTCCCACCTCCTACTGCTAGCAGCTCTGCTTAGCACGCTTCACGGTGAAGCGCTACTCCACCGTTGGCCAGGCCATCCCTCCACCCCTCCACACCTCTTGTTCTTCTCCACCGACTGCCGAACCACACCGCACCAGAACCAGTTAACCCTCGTACACCTCTCCGTCTGCGACACTACTCCCGCGTCTTCCCATCTCCGGCTCGTTGCTGTCCGGGGCCTCGCCGTCGTCCACCACCTTGGATGCGCTCGGCGCGGAGTGGTCAATGTGGTCAATGAACGACACCATCGGAAGTAGACTGTGCGTGGAGAGGCTGACAGCAGGGTCCACGGCCGCACGCAAGGAAATGCCTCCTTATTACGCGCAAAATAATGATTCGTCCACCTGACAGCTGGAACCCACCGGAAGGGCCTCTGTATTTCACGAAAAAACAATCCCACCGCTGACAGGTCGGACCCACCAGCTATATCTTCGCACGCAAGGAAGTGCCTCCTTATTACGCACAAAAAATGATTACTCCCCCTGCTAGTTGGGACCCACCTTTGTGGGAGGCTGACTTGTGGGCCTACTAAGTTGACGGGGACGCAGTGCTTTGTCAACTTAGTCAATATGAACGATTCTAGCTCCAGTGACCATACGATGTCCATCCAACGGCCGTAGTGCTTCTTCAACCTCTGGTCTTCTTGCTCCAGCCGCCCAAAGCAGCGCCGGTCGTGCCTCGTGCTCCTGCCTCCCGTGGCCGGCTGCGATGCCGCGGAGGCCTCACCGCCCCCTACTACTCCCACCGCTGGCCAAGCCATCCCTCTACTCACCCACACCCCCTGTTATTCTGCGGCGACGGCAGCCTCACACCGCAGCGAACCAGTGAACCCTCATACTCCTCTACGCGTGGGCATCCACTGCCTCGTCGTCCCCTTCCTAGGCCTCGCCGTCGTCCACCGCCCTAGTGCTCTCGACGCGGCGTGGTCAACGTTGTCAAGGAACAGCTTCCATCGGACGTGGACTGTACGTGGAGAAGCTGACAGCTGGGTCCACGGCCGCAGCAAGGAAGTGCCTCCTTATTACGCGGAAAATAATGATTCCTCCACCTGACAGCAGGGACCCACCGAACGGGCAACCGTATTTCATGAAAAAAACTTTCCCCCCTGATTGCTGGGACCTACCAGCGACATCTTCATATGCAAGGAAGTGCGTGCGGCCAAAAAAACGAGTCGCCCCCTGGCTGCTGGGACCCACTAGCTACATCTTCGCACGCAAGGAAGTGCCTGACAGTCGGGACCCACGTGGTCGAAGCATACGTAGCATTGTCATTCTGGTCGCGAACGTGTACGTACATACTGGTCGATGTAGAGGCGCACACGTGTCGTAGTAGAGGCGCGCACGTAGCATGTACACATACGTACAGCGGCCAGGGTGTAAGAAAGTAAATACGGACACGTACATACATACGGGTAGGGTCTCGAACGCCTACTCGCGCGTACGTACGGCCAGGGCTCGTGTACATGGCTGGGCCAGAATGGAGAAACTGTTTCGTCGTCGTGTTCATGGGAAGGCAATGGAATGCGTCGTGTTCATCGGGAGGCAACAGAACGCGTGGGAGCTAAACAGCTTGGACAGAACAACCGATGGAAACGAGGCATGGCGTACCGCAAAACGGAGGAAATGGCCTTGTGTTCGACCGGCCACGTTCGAAACGGGATCCTGTTCATCGGGAGGGGTCTGGCGTACCGCAAAACGGAGAAAATGGACCTCCTACGGTCAAAACGGGGTCCTGTTGATCAGGAGGGGTGAGGCGTACCGCAAAGCGGAGGAAACGGACTTGTGTTGGAGCGCTACGGTCGAAACGGGGGTCCTGTTCATCGGGAGGGTTGGCGTACCGCAAGACGGGACTCCAAGGGATACTGTTCATCTCCACCGTCGACCCCCTCCAGCCTCCACGGGCTACTATTCATCCACCGTCGACCTCCTCCAGCCTCCACCTGTGACTGTTCATCCACGGGCTCCTGTTCATCCAGCCTCCACCGCGTGCTATTCCACCGGCTACTGTTCAACCAGCCCTCTCCACATGCTCCTGTTCAACCACCCCTCCACAGGCTACTGTTCATCCAACCCTCCACCGTCTACTGTTCATCCAGCCCTCCACGGGGTGGTCCTGTTCATCCTGCCCTCCACGGGGTCCGGTTCATCCAGCCCCAACCAGCTCGATCGATCGGGGTCCTGTTCATCCAGAGGCAACACCACGGGGTCCTGTTTATCCACCCCCACCAAGAACTGTTCATCCAACCCCCCCAGCAACGCTCACTGTTCATCCAGAGGCAGCATCGATCGGCTTCAGTTAGCAGCAGTAGCGAAGCAATCGCTCGATCGGGTTCAGTTAACAGCCATCGATCGGTCGCTCGGGTTCAGTAACGCGTAGCCTGCAGTGCAATCGCTCGGGTTCAGTTAGAGCCCAACGCCGCGTACCCACGTGCGTGCGTGTACGAGAGAAACGCGCATCGCTCGGCCCTGACGACCCACCGTAACCGGGAACACCCCGATATTTTCCTCGCCCTCGATTCTACCACGGTTTTTTCCGTCATGGACGGCCCAAAGAATGTCATGCAGCTGCGTCTCCGACCCGCCCAGGACGAAAAGCCCATTTTTTGTCATGATCTTTTGTCATAGAAGTAGGACCCCATCACATCTATGATGATACCGTGTTTTGTCACAATTATTGTCATAGAAGTGTCATAAGTATGACAGAAAAAAATTCATTCGGCCCAAAATGTCACGGATGTGTCCTTTTTTTGTAGTGCTTTGTTCACCTTGCCATCCTTCTTATCCGCCAAATACTTGGGGCAGTTCCGCTTCCAGTGACCAGTCTGTTTGCAGTAGAAGCACTCAGTCTCAGGCTTAGGTCCAGAGTTAGGTTTCTTCTCTTGAGTAGCAACGTGTTTGCCGTTCTTCTTGAAGTTCCCCTTCTTCTTCCCTTTACCCTTTTTCTTGAAACTCGTGGTCTTGTTGACTATCAACACTTGATGCTCCTTTTTGATTTCTACCTCCGCAGCCTTTAGCATTGCGAAGAGCTCGTGTCGTGGAATTGTCACGGCAGATGTCCTCAAGCTAGGACTTAGTCGTGGAGCCATTGCAGCTAGGAAGCTTGAAGGGGTTAAACGGGACAAGGAACACGAGGGTTATACTGGTTCGGCCCCTTACGGTGAAGGTAAAAGCCTATGTCTAGTTGAGGTGGTATTGATTAGGGTTTCGATGACCAGGGAGCTTAACTGCTATGCCTGGCTCTCGACGAGATCTTTTCTGTCCCTAAACTGCCGCCGGGTCGTCCCTTTATATAGAGAGGTTGACGCCCAGCGGCTCTCAGAGTCCCGGCCGGCTCATAACAGTGTCCGGCTCGGACTCTTATCTATTCTTGCCTTACACTACAAGTTCTACCATAATGGCGGTTGTAACTACGGGCCTTAAGCCATCTCCGGGTCTTAAGCCCATCTTTGGCCCACCGTCTTCAAGCTTGGCGCCGGGCTTCAGGCGATGACCATTATGAGTAACCCGGCCCCTCCGGGCGGGTGACTCTAAGGTTTATATCCTCAACATTAGGCCCCAGATTGATTTGAGCCGGCTCATGTCAATCTTCAATCCTTTCGAGAGAAAATCTCCGGCTTACAATTGTGTGAAGGCCATAACCCGGCGTGACGTCATCCTCTGGATTCCGGGTAATCCGCCGTGACGTCATCTTCCATTAAGTCCATTTTTTACTCCACCATATCCGCAACGGATCTTATCTTTACTGCCATCCCAAAAATCGAGGCGCTTTTACGGTGAGATAACCGCGCCGTGGCCTCCTCGTTTCTCGCGCCCACTTGAGCCTCACCTTATAAATAGCCCGGCCCGTTGAGCCTCCAGTCACTTTGCCACCTCCATCTTCTTCCTCTCGCCACTGTGCTGTGCTCGAGCTCCACCGCCGCCGCCGCCGCGGGTCTTCTTGTCTTCACCAACTCCGGCCGCTGCATCAACCTGACGTGACCAGACAAACTGCGGCGACCTCCGCACCTTTCCAGCACCTGTAAGTCTTTGCTACCCCGTAGAACAGATCTGCATTATGGTTTTTTCTTGTTCTTCCCATGTTCATCGCCGTTCCTCGCGAATCCTCGGTAGATTTCATTTTTACCACCTTTTTTGATCTTTAGACTACACAAAACTGCTGCGGTAACTGTTTCACTTCCATTCCCAATGTACATAGATCCCCTTTTACTGCATAGAGGCTCCGTTCGAACCCGCGAACTTCTTCTGCGTCTGCTTTAGGTCTAGAAACTTTCTTCTTTAGTCGACCATTTTGATCCAAATTAGTTACTGCGATGTGTGAAACCTGTTTTCACCACACTTAGTAAAAAATTGTACCTGCTGAGTCATGGCGGCTTACATGTCCGGCTTAAAGAAGCTACACGCCGTAAAACCTTCCGGCTCAAAAGAAGCCACGCGCCGTAAAATTTTCCGGCTCATTTACGACAAAGCTGTAGACGATTGAATTACTCTCAATACCTCCAGCGGCTTAGATAACCCGATGCACTTAGCTATATGTCATTAGGCCCCTCCATAAGCCGCCACTTTAAACATTGAACTGTAAATTTCCTCCGGCTTATAATTAAACCGGACATTTCCTTTTATCATAGGCTTCCGACTTTCACCATGCCTCCCAAAGCTCCCAAAGCACCCATCACATGCAATTGGATGAGGTCCAACGTCACCGACGAGACCTTAGCGGATTTTGTGAAGTCGGGTTACCTGCCCAAGAAGGACGTCATGTCCTACCGTGCCCCCGACCCATCAGAGGAGAGACCACAGCCAAGGGACGGGGAGGTGGTAATTTTTGCTGATCACATGAGCCGGGGCTTCGCACCGCCCGGCTCAAGGTTCTTTAGAGATGTGCTGAATTTCTTTGATCTGCGGCCACAAGACATAGGACCCAATTAGGTGTCGAATATATGCAACTTCCAAGTATTCTGCGAGGTCTTCCTTGGAGAAGAGCCCAGCCTGCTGCTCTTTAGAGAGCTCTTTTATCTGAACCGCCAGAACGAGTGCGCCAACGGGCCGAGCTTAGAACTTGGTGGAATCTCCATTCAGCGACGGAGAGACTACCTTTTTCCTTACGCCGAGCCGCCAAGCCACCCAAAGGACTGGAACCAGACGTGGTTCTACTGCCAAGACACTTCGCCGGCTGACGAGAGCCCACTGCCCGGCTTTCGTCCTTCGCGTCTGGAACCAACTCACCCTCTGTCAGACAAGTTATCTCAGGCGGAGCGCCAACCTCTGATCCCCACCATCAACAAAATCAAGGCTCTCCTGGGAAATGGCCTTAATGGCATTGATCTGGTCCGAGTCTGGATCTCGTGGCGGGTGATCCCCTTAAGCCGCCGCCCCGGCTTAATGTGTGAGTACACGGGCCGGAAAGATGACCCCCTGCGACACAGCCGCAACGATCTTCCTAAAGACGTTGCTGAAGACACGACCAAGGCCCTCTTGAACGAGAGCTTGGCAGACTGCGGGAGGACCGGCTTAAGGCCCTTCTGCAAGACCAACCCGGCCCCAGCGGTAAGCCGCTGAGCTGAACATCTTATTTTCTTCTATAGGTAGCTTTCATCTGAACCTTAAGAAATCGTCATTGTATTTTTCAGGCTGATGACAAATTCTGGAAGGCCAAATATGACCATGAGGCGGCCAAGAAAGCCAGGAAGGCTAAGAAAGCCGCCAAGAGAGCCGCTCCCCGCAAGAAGGGAAGTAGGCCTACTGCTTCAGAGCTGCTGCAACTAAGCGACAGCTCCGAGTCAGAGGTAACCCCTGAACCTGTAAGCTCTTGTTGTATTTTTTTTATTTCTGTCCACATTATCAATACTGTTCATCAACAGGATGACACCGGAGCAAGTAACCCGGTGGTTGAAGAGGTAATGATACTTTCCTCCGACTCGGAGCCCTTGCCAAGGCTGAAAGTCCGAAGGGTAACCCGGAAAGTAAGATTTTCACATCCTTTAGCTTATCAAGATCCTCAATTTCTTTTGAAGCAACAGATTCATGAGAGCCGGCGGCACACCCAGACCAACAAGGATGCTGACCTCTCCTCCGGCTTACCTGAGGCATCAAGGAAGCGCCGGTCCAAGGTTATCTCCAACTTATATCCTTTTCATCCTCTGGCGGGTGTTATACATCAACCTCTCAATTCTTCTGATTCAAATTATCAGGAAACGGCTCCTTCCTCTGGTGACTCGATGCAGTCGAATCAGCCGGCTTTCAAGACCGTACCCGGGTAATGATGATCATCTCTTGCTGTGTTTTATCTTTACTCATACTTTTGTACTAACCTTTTGTCCTTTCAGTGCTCAAGAAAAGCTCAGTAAAAGAGCAAAGAAGAATAAGCCGGCGGAGGAGTTGGTCGTGACGGAACCGGAAGTTTCCGCTCAAGAGCCGCCAGCCGCCTCTGCTCCTGAAGCCACCGCTCCCACCGACGAGCCAGCCATGGAGACTTCCACCAACCCGGATATCTCCAGCCCGGCTCAGCCGGCCGATGACCCGGACGTGGTAATCACCCGGACGGAGTTTGTTGAGCCGGGGAGACCCACTGCGCTGGCCAAGTGCTCCGCCAAGGAAGAGTTGCTAGAGCGCAGCCGGGCCAATCTGGACCTCACCAACTATACGAACTTGAGCGTCGGAGAGATCGTCTCCGGCTATGTGAGTCAGGTGCACAAGAGCCGGGATTTGGAGATCAACATGGTGAATCAGATATAGCAGAAGTCTGAGGTACCACTCTACTGCTTACTGCACAGTTATCTTTACCATACTAGCCCCCAAGTCGACGACTTATCATTGAATATGTTGTAGACTTAAGTTTCGGCTTACTTCCATGAACCGGTAATTTGTAGATAGAAACGTTCGACATGCATTAGCTCCCAAGTGCCAAGTGTCTTTGCTTGGAAAGTGCTTGGGACTTTAAAATTGCATAATAACTGTTCATACTATAACCCGGAAATTGTGCAGGCTGCTTGCAAGAAGTTTAAGACTGACATCTCTGATCTGAAGACCCGCCTGAGGACGCAGGAAACTGAGACCCGGAAGGCCAACGCCAAATTTGTGTCCAGTATTGCTGCTCAAGAGAAGCTGAAAAAGAACTTTGAAGCTGAAAGGAAGACTTGGGCTGAAGAGAAGGCTACTCTGGTGAGCCGGGCCGAACAGGCGGAGAGGGCTCTGACGGAGAGAACTGCCGAACTCTCCGGCTTAAAGCGCCACGTGTCACAGATGGTCGCCGCAATCTTCGGTAAGTCATTCCACCGGCTCTCGTCAAGTTCAATCTTTATGTCTCATAACCCATCATTGCCAGCGGCTTATCTTACTCTGTTTAAACAGGTCCAAGAAGCGCCAATCTCAATCAAAATGTGCTGACCAAGTTGAAGGCCGTGTACACTTTGGTGGAGCAACTCTACACCGGGTCACAGCGCGCCTTGGCCGTGGTGGCCCTATCCAATGAGGTGCCGACTCACCTGGCGGAAGTTCTTCGCCGGCTTGCCGTTCTTCCTCAGCGTGTCCAAGAGCTGCGACGGGCCTCTGCAAGAGCCGGAGCCATAGCTGCTCTGAGCCGGGCCAAGGCGTTCCTTCCAGAGCTAGACCCGGCTGACATTGCACTTGGTTACCCCAGCTTGAAGGAAGATGGCACCACTTCGATCAAAAAGACTTTGCTGCCTGCGTGAAAATCGTGCGCCCGGTGGCCACCCTGATTGGGAACGACACCGATCTGACCAAGTACCAGCCGGGCTACGACGCAGAGAATCAGAGGATCCCCACTCCGCGTTATGAAGCCATCAGCTTAGTCCCGCCGACTCGTAAGCACACCTGTGCCCCAGACATTGACCCGGCCGGGTTAATTGACGAGGAGGCGCAATTTGAAGCTCTGAGCGGCATTGACTGGAAATCGTCAACCTTCCAGGTCATAGGAACAACCGGAGGAGCGGAGAGGGATGAGCCGGAAGGTTCGACCCGGCCAGCATCTTGACTCTTCAGGCGGCTTATTAAACAATGCTTCACCCTTTTGGACTCGGGGAGTCTTGTAATAGAATAGGACCAACATTTTAACTTTGTCGTGCCATCGTGCACGTGTTGAATGCTAAATTCCATTGAAGTTACTTCCTTATATTCCTCCGGGTCATAATTGATCATTTATTTTCCTTAAGCTCAAATAGTTGTCTTTAACTATCCTGCATAGAAAAACAAATCACAAGTCTCTAGGCGGCTTACCGCACTGAGAATCATAGTCTCATACATATAACCCGGAATATAAATCTAAGTCATGAAAGACTGGTCCTCAATTATATCCTTGATATAACCGTAATAACACACTTACCGGCCTTCAAGTACACTTCCGGTTTATATAACCCGGGTAGTAAGGTTGGTACCTCAATTCCGGTTTACCAGTCTTGATAACGCCGATTGTGTTTGACGAGCACTGTGAATCAAAGTTAAGCCGGCGAAATAAGAACCGCCATGTGCACTGTTGATACAATCAGAAGAACTCGTTGTAAATCAGAAAATCAAAACTCAGGGGCTTCCGGTTCGAATACGACCAGAGACCCGTCCCAAAGGGGTTAAGCTAAGATTCGAATGCGATCATATAGCCCCCAGCGGGTTTGCGATGCCGATCAAGAGGGTACCGACAGCTATGTTCTCTTTGGTTCGAATACGACCCATGTTTGAACAGGAAGCCCCCAAATGACCTTAGGAGTTGTTTAACGACGTTGATTCGAATACGGTCCACGTCGGTTCCCAAAGGGGGTTGAACTATGATTCAAATATGATCAAAGAAAACTCCCCAATGAGCTCGGCACTTTGCCAATCAAATGGTTATCGACAGCTATGTTCTCTTTGGTTCGAATACGACCTATGTTTGAACAGGAAGCCCCCAAGTGATTATATTGCGTACGGCTAGATTCGAATACGATCATAAGCCGGATCCTCCTTCAAGTTATCATGTGATCTTGCAATGGAAACAACACGTTCACCTTTGGAGGAGAAAAAAGGACAGAGGTCCTGCTTTATTGCTTATCATAATATATACATGGCTATAGAAATATGTACATTATGAGAGCCGGTGGCTCAAGTGTAATAGGGTCGAAGCTGAGCTATGTTCCACGGCCGACGGGTCTCCTCCTCCGACTTGCGTGAATCTTTGTGCTCCCGAATGTCAATGAGGTAATATGAACCGTTGTGCAAGTTCTTGCTGACCACAAAGGGTCCTTCCCAAGGCGGGGATAACTTGTGCGCATCTGTTTGATCTTGGATGAGCCACAGCACCAGATCACCTTCCTGGAAGACCCGGGATTTAACCCGACGACTGTGATAACGGCGCAGGTCTTGCTGGTAAATCGCGGATCGAGCCGCTGCCACATCACGCTGCTCGTCCAACAAGTCAAGAGCATCTTGGCGCGCCTGTTCATTATCCGCCTCAACATAAGCCGCCACTCGAGGCGAGTCATGACGGATGTCACTGGGGAGGACTGCTTCCGCTCCATAAACCATGAAGAAAGGCGTGTAACCCGTAGACCTGTTAGGAGTAGTATTGATGCTCCATAACACGGAGGGTAACTCCTCCACCCAACAACCCGGCGTCCGTTGCAAAGGGACCAAAAGCCGGGGCTTGATGCCTTTCAGAATCTCCTGATTAGCTCTCTCAGCTTGACCATTGGATTGAGGATGAGCCACTGATGAAACATCAAGTCGAATATGCTCTCGTTGACAAAACTCCTCCATGGCACCCTTAGATAAATTGGTGCCGTTGTCAGTTATAATGCTGTGTGGAAAGCCAAAGCAAAATATCACCTTTTTCATGAACTGAACCGCCGTGGCTGCGTCACACTTGCTAACGGGCTCTGCCTCAACCCACTTTGTGAACTTGTCAACTGCCACTAAGAGGTGGGTCTTCTTATCCTTGGACCTTTGAAAAGGCCCAACCATATCAAGCCCCCAGACCGCAAAGGGCCAAGTAATTGGGATCATCCTCAGCTCCTGAGCCGGCACATGAGCCCGTTGCGAGAACCTTTGGCAACCATCACATTTACTGACCAAGTCCTCCGCATCAGCATGAGCCGTCAGCCAATAAAAACCATGACGAAAAGCCTTGGCCACAAGGGATTTTGAGCCGGCATGATGGCCACAATCCCCTTCATGAATCTCACGCAAGATCTCTTGACCTTCCTCAGGGGAGACACAACGCTGGAACGCTCCCATAACACTGCGGCGATGCAGCTCACCATTGATAACAACCATTGACTTAGACCGCCGGGTTATTTGTCTGGCCAAAGTTTCATCCTCAGGCAAATATCCCCGGGTCATGTAAGCCAGATAGGGCACTGTCCAGTCCGGGATGATGTGGAGAGCCGCCACCAACTGTGCTTCCGGGTCAGGGTTATGCAAGACGTCCAGGAAAGTATTAGGCGGCACCGGTTTTCGCTGAGAGCACAGCCGGCTTAAAGCATCAGCCGCCTCGTTCTTCCTGCGATCGATGTGCTCTACTTGATAACCCTGAAAGTGTCCAGCAATGGCATCAACCTCACGGCGATAAGCCGCCATGAGAGGGTCCTTGGAATCCCACTTTCCTGATACTTGTTGAGCCACCAAGTCTGAGTCGCCGAAGCACCTTACCCGGCTCAAACTCATCTCCTTAGCCATCCGAAGACCATGGAGCAAGGCCTCATACTCAGCCGCATTGTTAGTGCAAGGAAACATCAACTGTAGCACATAATGGAACTTTTCACCTTTAGGGGAAGCCAACACGACTCCAGCCCCCGAGCCCTCCAATTGCCTGGACCCGTCGAAGTGAACAGTCCAATATGTGTTATCCGACTTTTGTTCGGGCACTTGTAGCTCTGTCCAATCGTTGATGAAATCCACCAAGGCTTGAGATTTAACAGCAGTGCGTGGTACGTATTTCAGACCATGAGGTCCGAGCTCTATAGCCCACTTAGCCACTCTCCCTGTGGCCTCTCTGTTTTGAATGATATCTCCAAGGGGGGCAGAACTGACCACAGTGAAGGGGTGACCCTGGAAATAATGCTTAAGCTTCCGGCTTGCCATGAACACACCATAAACAAGCTTCTGCCAATGTGGATATCGCTGTTTGGACTCGATGAGCACTTCGCTGACGTAATAAACCGGCCGCTGAACCGGATGCTCCTTACCCTCTTCCTTGCGCTCCACCACCACAGCCACACTGACGGCCCGTGTGTTAGCTGCTACATACAGTAATAAGGGCTCCTTGTCAACCGGAGCAGCAAGGACTGGGGGCTCCGCAAGCTGTCTCTTCAAATCCTCAAAAGCAGTATTAGCAGCATCATTCCAGACAAAGTCATCAGTTTTCTTCATCAACTGGTACAATGCATGGCCTTCTCACCCAAACGGCTTATAAACCGGCTTAAAGCAGCAATACGACCCGCCAGGCGCTGGACGTCGTTCATGCACGCCGGCTTAGCCAGAGAGATGATTGCCTTGATCTTCTCCGGGTTAGCTTCAATACCTCTGTTAGAAACCAAGAAACCCAAGAGCTTGCCTGCAGGAACACCAAAAACACACTTGGCCGGGTTAAGCATCATCTTATAGACATGGAGATTATCAAAGGTTTCCCTTAGATCATCTATCAAGGTTTTCTCTTCCCAGGACTTAACCACAATATCATCCACATAAGCATGAACATTGCGCCCAATCTGGTTATGAAGACAGTTCTGCACGCAACGCTGATAAGTCGCCTGTGCACTCTTGAGTCCAAAGGGCATAGACACATAGCAGAAGGCTCCAAAGGGAGTGATGAACGCTGTCTTCTCCTGGTCCTTAATTGCCATTTTTATCTGATGGTATCCAGAATAAGCATCCAAGAAACTTAAGCGCTCGCACCCCGCCGTAGCATCAATGATTTGATCAACACGGGGAAGAGCAAAAGGATCAGCCGGACATGCCTTGTTTAAGTCCGTGTAGTCCACACACATCCGCCAGGTGCCATTCTTCTTGAGCACGAGCACCGGGTTAGCTAACCACTCTGGGTGAAAGACTTCAACAATAAACCCGGCCGCCAAGAGCCGGGCCACCTCTTCACCAATGGCTTTCCGCCTCTCTTCATTAAACCGCCGAAGGAATTGCCTGACCGGCTTAAATTTCGGATCAACATTGAGAGTGTGCTCAGCGAGTTCTCTAGGTACACCTGGCATGTCAGAAGGTTTCCATGCAAAAATGTCCTTATTCTCACGGATGAACTCGATGAGCGCGCTTTCCTATTTTGGATCCAGATTGGCACTGATGCTAAACTGCTGAGATGAATCACCTAGAACGAAATCAACAAGTTTAGTCTCATCAGCCGACTTAAATTTCATTGCCGGCTCCTGCTCCGTAGTCGGCTTTTTCAGAGAGGTCATATCTGTTGGGTCAACATTGTCCTTGTAAAATTTCAACTCCTCTGTTGCGCAAACAGATTCTGCATAAGGTGCATCGCCTTCCTCACACTCCAAGGCCACCTTCCGACTGCCGTGAACCGTAATGGTCCCATTATGACCCGGCATCTTGAGCTGTAAATACACATAACACGGTCGTGCCATGAACTTGGCGTAAGCCGGCCGCCCAAATATGGCATGGTACGGACTTCTTATCTTGACCACCTCAAAGGTCAATTTTTTCACCCTGTAGTTGTACTCATCTCCAAAGGCCACTTCCAACTCGATCTTGCCAACTGGATAAGCCGACTTACCAGGCACCACACCATGGAAAATAGTGTTTGACTGGTTGAGGTTCTTATCAATCAACCCCATACGACGGAAAGTCTCATAATAGAGGATGTTGATACTGCTGCCTCCATCCATGAGCACCTTAGTGAACTTATATCGTCCCACCTGAGGAGCCACCACCAAGGCCAAGTGACCCGGATTATCAACCCGGGGAGGGTGATCCTCCCTGCTCCACACAATAGGCTGCTCAGACCATCTTAAATAGCGTGGAACTGCCGGCTCAACAGCATTCACAGCCCTCTTATGAAGCTTCTGGTCTCGCTTACACAGACTGGTGGTAAATACATGATACTGTCCACCGCTAAGCTGCTTTGGATTGGTCTGCTAACCCCCCTGCTGCTGTTGATGACCCTGGCCAGACTGCTGATTATAACCCCCTTGATCGTTCTGTGGATTAGAATTTGAGCCACCGCCCGGGCCATGAAAACCGCCAGCGCCTGAGCCGCCGCCTGGGCCATGGTTGCCATTGAAGGCATTGGAATTCTTAAAGGCTTTCATGATTGCACAATCCTTCCACAAATGAGTGGCTGGCTTCTCCCTAGAGCCATGCCTTGGGCAAGGCTCATTCAACAGCTGCTCCAGCGTCGGGCCTGACCCGCCGGCTCGGGGAGGTGGCCTCCTCTTGCATCGCTGGTTATTACCCTATGAGCTGGTGTTGGCCACGAACTCTAGGCTGCCATCGGCCTTACGCTTGCCACCCCCTTGGTTCCCCGGGTTATGCTGAGGACCCTTGCCATTGCCGTTCTTCTTTCCCTTCCTTGTCCTTTCATCATCTGAAGCGGGGTCCTTGGTACTATCAGAGTCGGCATACTTGACGAGAGCCGCCATCAGCGTACCCATATCATTGCAGTCGTGCTTAAGCCGCCCGAGTTTCATCTTCAAAGGCAGGAAACGACAATTCTGTTCCAACATTAAGACTGTAGAGCCGACATCCATCTTATCAGATGAATGTATTATCTCTTTGACCCGGCGAACCCAATGGGTCGTAGATTCACCCTCCTGCTGTTTGCAGTTAGTCAAATCCACAATTGACATAGACTGCCTACAGGTATCTTTGAACTTTTGGATGAACCGGGCCTTCAGCTCAGCCCAAGACCCGATGGAATTCAGTGGTAGCCCTTTCAACCAAGTGCGGGCAGTCCCATCTAACATCATGGTGAAGTACTTGGCCATCGTAGCTTCACTGACCTCCAGCAATTCCATGGCCATCTCGTAACTCTCGATCCAGGCTCCGGGTTGTAAGTCAGCCGTGTAATTAGGCACCTTCCTTGGCCCTTTGAAGTCCTTGGGTAGTCGTTCATTACGGAGAGCCGGCACTGGACAAGGGACACCTCCAGTCCTTGTAGGGATACCCACATCGACGGAAGTCGTCGGATAAGCCGGGGGTGTCTGGTAAGCCGTCAACTGAGGCACCTGCTCCGCCTCTTGCCGCGCTCTGTCTTGGTCTGTTGCGTGAAAGGCTCCGTTATGAGCCGGACCATGGCCAGGGGGCGGGTCATGGCGTCGGACATTACTTGAGCCGGTCGCTGAGACCATGTGTCGGCTATAACTCGGGCTCCGGCCTGGGCGAGGGGTTGAATGGATCCTGTCCCGGCTGTAAGAGTACGCCTCTTGCTGTGCCAGCGCTTTCTGAAAGAGTTCTCTGATCCGGCGGGTTTCAACAGCTGTTGGAGAGTCGCCGTCGATTGGGAGAGCCGCCAGCCGTGCTGCCGCGGCGACCATGTTCTCCAGCGGGTTGGCATAATGACCCAGTGGTATTGGCACATACTGAGGCGGGGTAGGGTTCACCCGGGGAGGCCCCATCACTTGTGGCTGAACAGGGGTCCCAGACCCGGGCACTATGACCCCCGGCGGGTTACTAGACCCTGCACCTGGCGTGTTGAAGAGGTTTCGAGGATCGTAGACTGGAGGGAGTCGAGACTGGGCCTTTTGATGCCTCCTTCAAATGACCTCATTGGACGCGTTCTGATCCATCATGAGCCGGAAGGACTGCGCCTTAATCAACTGAGTCTGGGCGTCGATAGCTGCCCTCTCCGCAGCCATCCTGATCCCTTCCGCCGCCAGGTCCTCCTTGGCTTTCACTAGATCTAGCTTTAACTGCGCCACCTCTGCGTCATGTTGAGCTTGATCCGCCGGGTCAACCGTGGCGGTTAACAGGGCCGTCATCTTGTCCGTGAGATCCATCAGCACCTGAGCCGGTGAAGGCACCGGGTTTCCTGACCCGGCGGTGGGGTTCTGAACAGGCTGTGCACCGGCCATGAAGATTCCAACCCGGCTCGGCGGCTGAAACGGGTCCGGAATACTGTCACCATCGGAACCACCCATGAGCCTGGCATCTTGAAGTTGATACAACGAGTTTGACTCATCTGTGGACAATTCGCCGTCAGAGCCGGCCGCCGTCCCATCACCAGATTCAGACCCTACAGAGAGTCCTTCATGGATACATCCCACAAAAACATGCTTCAAGGCTGGTAGGGCCCGGGCGGGTCGTGCGCGCTGAGCCGTCTCGACGAGATCGGCGCAGAGATCCGGCTCAGGGCCCGGCTCACCAATCTTGCCAATGAAGACATGAATTCCGCCGAAGGGGACCCGGTACCCGTACTCAATTGAGCCAGCGTCGGGGCCCCAGTTTGCATCGTCGATGTAGAGCTTGCCGCGACGACTCTTGGTCATCCGGCCCACAACGTATCCCTTGAGCCCTTCGAAGCTGCCCTTCAAGAACTCAAATCCACCGTGCGCTGGCCCCACGGTGGGCGCCAACTGTCGTGGAATTGTCACGGCAGATGTCCTCAAGATAGGACTTAGTCCTGGAGCCATCGCAGCTAGGAAGCTTGAAGGGGTTAAACGGGACAAGAACACGAGGGTTATACTGGTTCGGCCCCTTACGGTGAAGGTAAAAGCCTACGTCCAGTTGAGGTGGTATTGATTAGGGTTTCGTTGACCAGGGAGCTTAACTGCTATGCCTGGCTCTCGACGAGATCTTTTCTGTCCCTAAACCGCCGCCGGGTCGTCCCTTGATATAGAGAGGTTGACGCCCAGGGGATCTCAGAGTCCCGGCTGGCTCATAACAGTGTCCGGCTCGGACTCTTATCTATTCTTGCCTTACACTACAAGTTCTACCATAATGGCGGTTGTAACTACGGGCCTTAAGCATTCTCCGGGTCTTAAGCCCATCTTTGGCCCACCGTCTTCAAGCTTGGCGCCGGGCTTCAGGCGATGACCATTATGAGTAACCCGGCCCCTCCGGGCGGGTGACTCTAAGGTTTATATCCTCAACAGCTCAGGAATTGTCTTATCCATCCCTTGCATATTATAGTTCATCACGAAGCTCTTGTAGCTTGGTGGCAGTGATCGAAGAATTCTGTCAATGACACTATCATCCGGAAGATTAACTCCCAGTTGAATCAAGTGATTGTTATACCCAGAAATGTTGAGTATATGTTCATTGACAGAGCTATTCTCCTCCATCTTGCAGCTGTAGAACTTATTGGAGACTTCATATCTCTCAATCCGGGCATTTGCTTGAAATATTAACTTCAACTCCTAGAACATCTCATATGCTCCATGACGTTCAAAACGTCGTTGAAGTCCCGGTTCTAAGCCGTAAAGCATGGCACACTGAACTATCGAGTAGTCATCAGCTTTGCTCTGCCAGACGTTCTTAACGTCGTCAGTTGCATCTGTAGCAGGCCTGGCACCCAGCGGTGCTTCCAGGATGTAATTCTTCTGTCCAGCAATGAGGATAATCCTCAAGTTACGGACCCAGTCCGTGTAATTGCTACCATCATCTTTCAACTTTGCTTTCTCAAGGAACGCATTAAAATTCAATAGAACAACAGCACGGGCCATCTATCTACAACAACATAGACATGCAAAATACTATCAGGTACTAAGTTCATGATAAATTAAAGTTCAATTAATGAAATTACTTAAGAACTCCCACATAGATAGACATCTCTCTAATCATCTAAGTGATCACATGATTCATATCAACTAAACCATGTCCGATCATCACGTGAGATGGAGTAGTTTTCAATGGTGAACATCACTGTGTTGATCATATCTACTATATGATTCACGCTCGACCTTTCGGTCTCAGTGTTCCGAGGCCATATATGCATATGCTAGGCTTGTCAAATTTAACCCGAGTATTCCGCGTGTGCAAAACTGGCTTGCACCCGTTGTATGTGAATGTAGAGTTTATCACACCCGATCATCACGTGGTGTCTCGGCACGACGAACTGTAGCAACAGTGCATACTCAGGGAGAACACTTATACCTCGAAATTTAGTGACAGATCATCTTATAAAGCTACCATCGAACTAAGCAAAATAAGATGCATAAAGGATAAACATCACATGCAATCAATATAAGTGATATGATATGGTCATCATCATCTTGTGCCTTTGATCTCCATCTTCAAAGAACCGTCATGATCACCATCGTCACCGGCTTGACACCTTGATCTCCATCGAAGCATCGTTGTCGTCTCGCCAAATATTGCTTCTACGACTATCGCTACCGCTTAGTGATAAAGTAAAGCAATTACATGGCGATTGCATTTCATACAATAAAGCGACAACCATATGGCTCCTGCCAGTTGCCGATAACTCCGGTACAAAACATGATCATCTCATACAATAAATATAGCATCATGCCTTGACCATATCACATCACAACATGCCCTATAAAAACAAGTTAGATGTCCTCTACTTTGTTGTTGCAAGTTTTACGTGGCTGCTATGGGTTGAGCAAGAACCGTTCTTACCTACGCATCAAAACCACAATGATATTTCGTCAAGTTAGTGTTGTTTTAACCTTCACAAGGACCGGGCATGGCCACACTCGGTTCAACTAAAGTTGAAGAAACTGACACCCGCCAGCCACCTGTGTGCAAAGCACGTCGGTAGAACCAGTCTCGCGTAAGCGTACACGTAATGTCGATCCGGGCCGCTTCATCCAACAATACCGAACCAAAGTATGACATGCTGGTAAGCAGTATGACTTGTATCGCCCACAACTCACTTGTGTTCTACTCGTGCATATAACATCTACGCATAAACCTGGCTCGGATGCCACTGTTGGGGAATGTAGTAATTTCAAAAAAATTCCTATGCACACGCAAGATCATGGTGATGCATAGCAACGAGAGGGGAGAGTGTCATCTACGTACCCTCGTAGACCGTAAGCGGAAGCGTTATAACAACGCGGTTGATGTAGTCGTACGTATTCACGATCGACCGATCCTCAGCACCGAACGTACGACACCTCCGCGTTCAACACACGTTCAGCTCGGTGACGTCCCGCGAACTCATGATCCAGTAGAGCTTCCGGGAAGAGCTTCGTCAGCACGATGGCGTGGTGACGGTGATGATGATGCTACCGATGCAGGGCTTCGCCTAAGCACCGCTACGATATGACCGAGGTGGATTATGGTGGAGGGGGCACCGCACACGGCTAAGAGATCAATGATCAATTGTTGTATCTTGGGGTGCCCCCTTGCCCCCGTATATAAAGGAGCTAGGGGGGAGGCAGCCGGCCAGGAGGAGGGCGCGCCAAGGGGGGAGTCCTACTCCCACCGGGAGTAGGACTCCTCCTTTCCTAGTAGGAGTAGGAGAAGGGGAAAGGAGGAGAGAGAGGGGAAGGAAAGGGGGGTGCCGCCCCCCCTTGTCCAATTCGGACTAGAGGAGGAGGGGGCGCGCGACCTGCCCTGGCCGCCCCTCCTCTTCTCCACTAAGGCCTAATAGGCCCATTATACTCCTCGGGGGATTCCGGTAATCCCCCGGTACTCCGGTATATGTCCGACCTCCCGAAACACTTCCGGTGTCCGAACATAGTCGTCCAATATATCGATCTTTACGTCTCGACCATTTCGAGACTCCTCGTCATGTCCGGGATCATATCCGGGACTCCGAACTACCTTCGGTACATCAAAACACAAAACTCATAATACCGATCGTCACAGAACTTTAAGCGTGCGGACCCTACAGGTTCGAGAACTATGTAAACATGACCGAGACATGTCTCCGGTCAATAACCACTAGCAGAACCTGGATGCTCATATTGGTTCCTACATATTCTACGAAGATCTTTATCGGTCAAACCGCATAACAACATACGGTGTTCCCTTTGTCATCGGTATGTTACTTGCCTGAGATTCGATCGTCGGTATCTTAATACCTAGCTCAATCTCGTTACCGGCAAGTCTATTTACTCGTTCCGTAATGCATCATCCCACAACTAACTCATTAGTCACAATTCTTGCAAGGCTTATTGTGATGTACATTACCGAGAGGGCCTAGAGATACCTCTTCGACAATCGAAGTGACAAATCCTATTCTTGATCTATGCCAACTCCACGAACACCATCGGAGACACCTGTAGAGCACCTTTATAATCACCCAGTTATGTTGTGATGTTTGGTAGCACACAAAGGCTTCCTCCGGTGTTCGGGAGTTGGATAATCTCATAGTCATAGGAAAATGTATGAGTCATGAAGAAAGCAATAGCAGTAAACTAAACGATCAAGTGCTAAGCTAACAAAATGGGTCAAGTCAATCGCATCATTCTCCTAATGATGTGATCCCGTTAATCGAATGACAACTCATGTCTATGGCTAGGAAACTTAACCATCTTTGATCAATGAGCTAGTCAAGTAGAGGCATACTAGTGACACTATGTTTGTCTATGTATTCACACATGTATTATGTTTCCGGTTAATACAATTCTAGCATGAATAATAAACATTTATCATGATATGGTAAATAAATAATAACTTTATTATTGCCTCTAGGGCATATTTCCTTCAGCAAGCTCCTCCTCCTGGGAGTTCAGCAGAGCCTGGTGCTGTTGCCGAGCGGCCTCGTCCTTGGCGGCCTGTTCCTTCGCCACCTCCTGGGCCTTCTGGACGTCAGCCTGCTTCAAGATGAGCTCCCGTTTGCGCTCAGCCAGCTCATCCTGGGCAGCCTTCAGTCCTTCCTGAGCCTCGCGGAACCAGGCCTGCGTCTGAGCGACCCGCTCCTCAAGATCCGCCTCCGCCTTGTCCGCTGCCGCCATCCTGGATTTTGCCTTGTCTAGGCAGGCACGATGGAGCGCCTGGAGCTTCTGGAAGTTGACACTCATGGCCCGGAGAAGCTACTCCTCTTGGGAACCGCTGCCACCGGCGCTGGTTCGTCGACAACCTAGAGCCCAGCGGTGGCGAGCGCCTCATCATCAAACACCTCCCCTTCGGTTGGCGCTCTGGTGCTTGCCATCCCTGGGAGGTGGACGAACAGGTCGTCGCCAACCTTCAAGTACTTGCCCGGGGCAGGGGCTGTAGGAGAGGAAGGTTGGTCGTCGGCCACCTCCTCCCGGGCAGGCCCCTTGCCGGCCTCCCTGGCAGCGGCCTTGCCGGCTTCTTCGGCAGCGGCCTTGCCGGCCTCCCCCGCAGGCCCATTGGCGGCCTCCTCAGCGGCGGTCTTGGCGGCCTCCTCGGCAGCGATCTTATCGGCCTCGGCCTCGGCGTCCTTGGTGACCTCCTCGATGAAGGTGCCGATATCCTCCTGGTCCGCCAAGGGAGGGTCTGGAAGCCGAGAAGGAGAAATAGGACGCAGGCCACTTACCCGTACCGAGCTGGGAAGAAGTGTTTTCCTCCCCGCCAACGTTCGTTGCCGGGATGGAGCCACTGCCGCCCAAGTTCACCTCCTCCTCCTCCGCCGTACGTGTGGGCTCGGTGGTAGGTGCTCTTGAAGGAAATATGCCCTAGAGGCAATAATAAAGTTACTATTTATTTCCTTATTTCATGATAAATGTTTATTATTCATGCTAGAATTGTATTAATCAGAAACTTAGTACATGTGTGAAAACATAGACAAACAGAGTGTCCCAAGTATGCCTCTACTTGACTAGCTTGTTAATCAAAGATGGTTAAGTTTCCTAGCCATGGACATGTGTTGTCATTTGATGAACGGGATCATTTCATTAGAGAATGATGTGATGGACAAGACCCATTCGTTAGCTTAGCATTATGATCGTTTCAGTTTCATTGCTACTGCTTCCTTCATGACTTATACATGTTCCTCTAACTATGAGATTATGCAACTCCCGAATACCGGAGGAACACTTTGTGTGCTATCAAACGTCACAACATAACTGGGTGATTATAAAGATGCTCTACAGGTGTCTCCGAAGGTGTTTGTTGAGTTGGCATATATCGAGATTAGGATTTGTCACTCTGTGTATCGAAGAGGTATCTCTGGGCCCTCTCGGTAATGCACATCACTATAAGCCTTGCAGGCATTGTGACTAATGAGTTAGTTGCGGGATGATGCATTACGGAACGAGTAAAGAGACTTGCCAGTAACGAGATTGAACTAGGTATGAGGATACCGATGATCGAATCTCGGGAAAGTAACATACCGATGACAAAGGGAACAATGTATGTTGTTATGCGGTTTGACCGATAAAGATCTTCGTAGAATATGTAGGAGCCAATATGAGCATCCAGGTTCCGCTATTGGTTATTGACCGGAGATGTGTCTCGGTCATGTCTACATAGTTCTCTAACCCGTAGGCTCCGCACGCTTAACGTTCGATGACGATTTGTATTATGAGTTATGTGATTTGATGTACCGAAGGTTGTTCAGAGTCCCGGATGAGATCACGGACATGAAGAGGAGTCTCAAAATTGTCGAGACATAAAGATCGATATATTGGAAGGCTATATTCGGACATCGGAAAGGTTCCGAGTGATTCGGGTATTTTTCGGAGTACCGGAGAGTTACGGGAATTCGCCGGGAGAAGTAATGGGCCTTATTGGGCTTTAGTGGAGAGAGGGGAGAAGGGCCAGGAGGTGGCGCGCGCCTCCCTCCCCCTGCCCAAACCGAATTGGAGAAGGGGTGGGGGCGCGGCCCCCCTTTCCTTCTCCCTCTCCCTCTCTTTCCTTCTCTCCTACTCCGAATCAGAAAGAGGAGGGGAATCCTACTTGGACTGGGGAGTCCTAGTAGGATTCCTCACACCTAGCGCGCCCCCTTGGGCCAGCCACCTCTTCCCTCCCCTCCTTTATATACGTGGCCAGGAGGCACCCCAAAGGCACTCAAGATTTATCTTAGCTATGTGCGGTGCCCCCCTCCACAGTTACACACCTCGGTCATATCGTCGTAGTGCATAGGTGAAGCCCTGCGCCGGTAACTTCATCATCACCGTCGCCACACCGTCGTGCTGACAGAACTCTCCCTGGGCCTCAACTGGATCAAGAGTACAAGGGACGTCATCGAGTTGAACGTGTGCAGATCACGGAGGTGCCGTACTTTTGGTACTAGGATCGGTCGGATCATGAAGACGTACGACTACATCAACCGCGTTGTCATAACGCTTCCGCTTTCAGTCTACGGGGGTACGTGGACAACACTCTCCCCTCTCATTGCTATGCATCACCATGATCTTACGTGTGCGTAGGAAAATTTTGAAATTACTATGTTCCCCAACAATGGTATCAGAGCCAGGTCTATGCGTAGATGTTATATGCACGAGTATAACACAAAGAGTTGTGGGCGATAATAGTCATACTACTTACCAGCATGTCATACTTTGATTCAGCGGTATTGTTGGATGAAGCGGCCCAGACCAACATTACGCGTACGCTTACGCGATACTAGTTCTACCGACGTGCTTCACACACAGGTGGCTAGTGGGTGTCTGTTTCTCCAGCTTTAGTTGAATCAAGTGTGGCTACGCCCGGTCCTTGTTGAAGGTTAAAACAGCACACTTGATGAAAAATCGTTGTGGTTTTTGATGCGTAGGTAAGAACGGTTCTTGCTAAGCCCGTAGCAGCCACGTAAAACTTGCAACAACAAAGTAGAGGACATCTAACTTGTTTTTGCAGGGCATGTTGTGATGTGATATGGTCAAGACGTGATGATATATAAATTGTTGTATGAGATGATCATGTTTTGTAACAATTATCGGCAACTGGCAGGAGCCATATGGTTGTCGCTTTATTGTATGAAATGCAATCGCCATGTAATTGCTTTACTTTATCACTAAGCGGTAGCGACAGTCGTGATAGCAATAGTTGGTGAGACGACAACGATGCTTCGATGGAGATCAAGGTGTCAAGCCGGTGACGATGGTGATCATGACGGTGCTTTGGAGATGAAGATCAAAGGCACAAGATGATGATGGACATATCATATCAGTTATTTTGATTGCGTGCGATGTTTATCTGTTATGCACCTTATTTTGCTTAGTACGGCGGTAGCATTATAAGATGATTTCTCACTAAAATTTCAAGGTACAAGTGTTCTCCCTGAGTATGCACCGTTGCGACAGTTCGTCATGCCGAGACACCACGTGATGATCGGGTCTGGTAAGCTCTATGATGACCCACAAGTATAGGGGATCTATCGTAGTCCTTTCGATAAGTAATAGTGTCGAACCCAACGAGGAGCAGAAGGAAATGATAAGCGGTTTTCAGCAAGGTATACTCTGCAAGTACTGAAATAAGTGGTAACAGATAGTTTTGTGATAGGATAATTTGTAACGAGCAACAAGTAACAAAAGTAAATAAAGTGCAGCAAGGTGGCTCAATCCTTTTTGTAGCAAATGACAAGCCTGGACAAACTCTTATATAGAGAAAAGCGCTCCCGAGGCACTACAAGAAATATGTCAACTAGTGACCTTCTGTCAGTGACCCTGGAAGAATTGGTCATAGATCTATGACCATTTCAGACCAATTGGTCAAAAGCTGTTCGGGGGGCTCCAAACCCTAAACTATAACGACCATTTTGGTCAGAAAGGTCGTAATTTCCTTACACGAAATGGTCATAAAGCAGATAGCACTGGTCCGTTGCCTTATTTCTAGCTGATCACGACCAATATAGATGGTCATATCCTTGTAAATTGTGGTGGGTTGCTATGACTAGGCGCCACCTCATCAGTTTTGCCTATGTGTCATGTCCATGTGGCAATTTTTGCCCCAGGTTGTGAAGCAACCTATATTTCTGTCATTCCCAAAATTCCCAAAAAAATCTCATAAATTATTTGGGTCATATCTTTGTCAAATATGAAAAAAAACCTTCCTTGCCTAGTTCAAAAATAATTCAACAATATTCATTTTCCTATTCTGTTCAGAACAACACTTTGTGAAGGAAGTACCACTTTGGCATGTCCAAATAGTATCCATTTTCTATGGTGCTTTCCTATGCCCAAATAACCATCCTCCACCAAATGCCAGCTGAATCCATTCATTATTTTGAGCCCAGCTTCAACATTCGTATTTATGTCCAGTGTGGTACTTTGCAAAGCAAGTACCACCTAGGCTCCTCCTTTTGAGTTGAAAATTTGTGAAGACGATCTTTTTAGTAACTGATCATCCTCAGCCAAAACTCACGCCCATTAGCCATGTACATTTCCCGTACTGCTAATCAAACACTTGGCTGCTAATTCATGTTTGAGCATCGATCGGTCTCCTCGTGAGAATCTTATGTTGTAATTTTCTTCCTAGCACCTACCTGGGGAGTGCCCAACCCACTAGACATGCCTAGGCCGCCCAGAACACATGGCAACGCCACGGTCACGCGGTGACCACGCGGCGGGCATGCGAGTTTACGCGCTCTAGAGTTGGGGCCCTCGGCCACTGCCCAAACCTCGACGTATCGCCACCAAACCATGTATTTATGATTAAATAGATACTTATGTACCTAGAAATTATTTTTGGGAAAAATAAATAGCAAACTATGAGGCAGCTGCAGTTCAAATTTGGCCCGCTTCCAGCTGAATCGGCGGAAATTTGTCTTTTTCACGAGAGGTGGATCAAAACTTTGTACACCCAACCATTTAGTCAATTGTGCATTAAATATGGCCTAGTATTTTAGAAAAATTAATGGTACAATTTTGCAACAATTATTTGGGAGGTCCTTCACAAAAAAAACCTCCTTTCGGGCACTCGAAAAATGGAAAACGGTTTTTTCGTCCAAAGAAAATGAAAACTTCCTTAGGCAACATTGTTTGCCATTCCAATATGCACCCTTGTGCACAATATGAGATCATTTGAACAAACTATGCCATGAATGTGGCCATAAGATTGATCAGTTGGCTTGAAAGCCATTGATCTCCACACGTGATAGCTCGTTTTTTAGAACACTTTTTTAAAATAATTGCCGTATTACAAGTTTGTTATTTTTCCTGGGAACTTGGCCACATATGATGACACAATGCGAAGGTTTCCCAATTTGTTGATTTTTTTGAATTTTTATGCCCGTTTCAAAATGCGGTCAAAACAGCGGGAATGACCGTTCCTAGCTAGTGGTTGAATCTTGGAATTTTTTTGGTGTTTCTCTGATTAAATAGATACTTATGTACCTAGAAATGATTTTTGGAAAAAATAAATAGCAAACTACAAGGCAGCTACAGTTCAAATTTGACCCGCTTCCTACTGAATCGGCGGAAATTTGTCTTTTTCACGAGAGGTGGATCAAAGCTTCTCACACCCAACCATTTGGTCAATTGTGCATTAAATATGTCCTAGTATTTTAGAAAATTGATTTGGTACAATTTTGCAACAAATATTTGGTAGGTCCTTCACAAAAAAACTCATTGCGGACACTCGAAAAATGGAAAAATGATTTAAAAGAACTCATTTCTCATAACTCTTTAAAAAATATTTATCTTATTTCAATTTGTGATTATTCCTGAAAACAATAGTCAAATTTGCTGACACAATGAGAAGTTTTTTTTTCAAATTTTCAGGTCATAATAAAATAGCTAACATGATTTAGCACATCACATTTAGTCGATTACGACCAATTTAAATGGTCAAAATATCATACCTGTATACTGCGTTCTGATTGGTCTGGGGGCCTCTCACGCGGATCATGGATAAATCACCGTCGGATCCACTGGATCCAACGGCCCGCACCTCACCCTCTCACCCACCCACCGCGAGCTACCCCTAAAAAAACACCGCACACCACTCCTCTCTCTCCCTGCGCAGCAAACCCTAGCGCTCTCACACAACTCCTCCTTCTGGATCCACCGCCGCCGCCCCCAACCCCACTCCCTCCCTCTAGATCTCGACGCGCCGCCGCCCTCACCCCACTCCTCCGGCGTTCCCCGCACATTCTCACCGCTCGGAGACCCCCACCCTCGCAGATCCAACGCGCCGGTGCCTCCTCCGATCCAGATCGACACGCCCCTTCCACCACCCCTGCCGTCGCC
>NC_057796.1:467882289-468020212 GCF_018294505.1 Triticum aestivum
CATCCAAAGTTACAGCAGGCGCTCCCCTCGATCCCTCCCACCGCCGTCTCCTTCCCTCAGATCGAGCTCCCCCTCCCCTCTTCCTCCCACCTCTCGACACCCACAGTCCCTCCCGTCTCCCACCCGCACTCTCTATCTTCCTCGCTCGATTCCCACCGTAGACGAGGTCGAGGCTGACCCAGGATCGAGCCCATGCCCAGACTCATGAGTGAAGCCCCGCGGAGCTGCCCACAAACTGCTCCTCTTCCCCAACACCCGATTCCTCTCCAATCTCCGCCGTCGCCGTCGATCCCCACCCCCATCGGCGACCTCGTCTCCTGGTCCCCCCATCCCGAACCCCACCGCTGACCGACCTTCCTCCTCATCTCGTCCATCCACCCACGGAAACCCCCTCTTCCACGGATCCACCCACCCACGCCCACCAATTCTGGCGATGGATGGGGCGCACCAGTTCTGGCGATGGATGGGGTGCACCAGTTCTGGCGATAGTAGCGCCGGACCCGCACCCACCTGTGCGATGGAGGTCGGCCGCATCGGGATCCACCTGCGCGATGGAGCCCGGCCGGATCGGTGTGGCGCGGCACACCACACCACACCGGAGCTTGCTGTTGTGCTGGTCGTCGACAACGACGCAACTCTGGCGGGACCTAGACGCCCAAGGTACGTACGCCGTTCTTGCCAACTCTTCCATCTTCTCTCATGCGTGGCTCGCGTGCTGCAGATCCGACCCCCCCATCCTTCCTTCCTTGTGTTCGCGGAACGACAATGGCAAGGGGACGACCGATGTGCATGGTGGACCAGGAGGTGGAGAACCGTCTCGCCCTCCTTGTTCACATCACATCCCTTTGCTTTCCCTTGGACACTTGGAGAGAGAGAAGGAAGATGGCGAACGAGCGGATGGCCAACTGCATCGACATCATCCTCGCCATCATCCTGCTGCCGCTTGGCGTCTTCCTCAAGTTCGCCTGCGGGGTGAGTTGCCCGAGCTTTGTCCCGGTCCCGTGCTAGCTACATGTTTAAACTTCACAGTAGGTTCTCTCCTGAGCGTGATTCCATCGAGAGTTGGGTTAACTGACAGCTGGTGCTGAACGTGCTTTTGCAGATCGAGTTCTGAATCTGCTTGCTGCTCGCCTTCTTCAGCTACCTCCCTGGCATCATCTACGCTGTCTGGGTCATCACTAAGTAGGTGTCGGAGGGGCTCCTCACCTCTGACCGCCTCTAGGTATGCATGCACCGATGCGCCTTGGGGGAACTTGTCATGTTTCCCAGTTATTTTCTGTTCAGTACAGTCCTCTGCAGAATTTACAAAAGCAATTTTTACTGTATGAAGAAACTAAACAAATATAGTCCGTCGTATTCTTAACAACACAAAACGATGCATCTTCCAAGCAAAAGTAATTTTGCATATCCAAAAGAGAAGCGCCCTACAGCCTGTTGTTACTTCCATCTCTGTTCCAAAAACAGAGGAACCACCTTTTTTGGTTCAGATAATTGCGAGGAAATTCCTGAACTGATCCCTGCTTCCTCTGGTTGTTGTTTGTGCCAGGTGACCCAAGGTTGCTGAAGAGGAGCAGCAGCCGCACAAGAGTATCTGAGGATGACTCCTCCGTTTCTAACCCATCCCCTTCCTTCCACTGTTTTGGATGATGAACTTGATCCTGCTTAATTAATTAATTTCTCATCGTGCTTAATTAGCTGTAAATGTGCCCCCTTATTGAAGAAGAAGAAGAAGATAATACAAATGTAATTTAATTGGATGGTCCTTTTCATCATGCTTAATTAGCTGTAAATGTGCCTCCCTTACTGAAGAATATAAGAATCCATATGTGTTATGCAAAATTAACTTTGTCATCTAGTAAGCACTCTAGGCAGTGTCTAGAGGGTGAAAATATGAGAACAAAAAAGAATTACTGGATTAATTTAAAACATCCATCCTTTCCTCCGTCCTTGTCATTGTTATTTACCCCTGGGAGTATTTTTAACTTGAAAATCTCTGGTGAACTGCCATTTCAAGTACATTTGCTTGCTCTGTTAATTTTTTGGGTTACTCCATCTTGCTCTGTTAAGTAAAATTTGATATGTGGAGTAGCAGTAGTAAGCTAGACCCTCCATCTTGCTCTGTACATAGTCAAAGCTACTCCAAGTTAGCAGCAATACTGTTAACTTCTCAATTTGCTTGGATTACATTTAACTTCTAGTACTCCAGTACTCTAGTAATTTTGCTTAGAGTATTTAACAAGATTGAACTGTACATGTGTGGAGTAATTTTGCTGGGAGTATTTAACAAGATTGAACAAGATTTAACTTGTCAACATTTAACAGTATTTTCAGTAAGTATTCTGAACATGCTTCTGAATATTTCCAGATTTTGAACATGCAAGCAAATCTGCAGGAGTAAACAAGTTCTTGCGGTAGATATTGCAAGTGTTTTATCTAAACATCTACTCTCACCGAAGATATTTCAAGTGGTCTGACCAGATTTTCTCAGTTTGCAAGTTTACTTACTTTTCCAGTTAATTAACTGGACATCTTGGAGTAGTTAGAAAATCATGAATTATTTGCAGAAAACCATAGAAGTATTGTACTCCAGGGTGCATTACGTACATAAACTTGCTTGCAAGCTTATTTTCTGACTCACATATTCTGAAACTAAAAAAGCTTAGTTAACTTGCGTGGTACATTTGGTAAAAATGGAATGGTTCCATCCTGCACAACATACTTTGAGTGAATGTTGAGTACTGTATGCACTTGTGTAATATATGTTGGTTGATGAATGCCTGGGTGTGTCACTGCTTGTTCCATGCTACATTTAGGAATTGTTCATTTTTGTGTTATGACAACTTCACTGCTTCCTGCCAAAACCTTTTAAAATCTTGCAGATTCTAGTGCTACCACACAACTAGATCAGTATTTGATTACTGTTACAAGTGGAGGTCTAAATCAGCAGAGAACAGGGGTGAGATGTACATGTCCCAACCTCCTTCCCTCCCATGTATGAATACGCTCTCAAGTAGTCATTTTTGTGAGTGGGCATATGATAAGAACTAAGAATTCACCTTCACTAATTGTCTATGATATTTCATCAGGATCTATAAGTACTTGAGGTACATATTGGCCGCACCACCAATTTGTGTAGTTCTTTGGCCCTCTTGGTAGTGGGTTCTCAGTAGGACTATAGAGTTGATAGTATGCTTCTATGCATCCCCATTTATAAGTTATGCAGAATAAGAATTACAATTTGCTGCAATTCAGATGTTTTGAATTCTTCAATCTTGAATTGTTCAATGATGATAGCTATCTTGCACCGTACTATAAAATCATGGATCGGCAACTAGGTGATTGTCAATCCGTTCTTGCTAGATGTGTTGTTGTTTTTCTTCTTCTAAGATAAGATGGTAGCATCACATGTCATCCTATCATGTTGTACTAGTTCCTGAAGTGTAAGATAAGATGGTGGCATCAGATGTGTGTTCTGACTTGTGACTGTTTACTACATGGATACATGCAGCTAGCTAGTAACCTAGCAGTACTAGTAAGAATATATGTGACTAATTCCCTCCCTATACCTTGTGATTGATTCCAGGTATATACAGATGCCATCTTTGTCTGGCAACATATGCACCTGATTACATTCAGGTGCATATAGTATACTTGAACAGTGTAAACATATGCATCTGCAAAATTATCTCATTCATAGTGTGGTGCCTATGTATATCAGTTATCAATTGGCTTGATTTAGGCTGTTGATAGTCAGTGTCTCAGTGACAGAAATAACTCAAAAGCTATACCTTTAGCTGTGCTGGCAATCGAATGTATATAATCGTAACTGTGAAACTAGTTATTACCGTAGCCAGCAGATCTTTTTACTGAGCATTAACTGGTAGTTCTCATAATCCATCCCATAGATTACTTCCCCAACGTGTGTTCCGAGGGCTTTACCTGTTAGAATTGATGCTTGTTTCTACTAAGTGTTGCACTTGTTTCTACTAAGTTTTAACTGTGAATCTATTGTTTCACATATACTATATACAACTATTGCCTTGAAGAAGTCAGCTCCCTTGGATGGTGCAGTGTAGCAAATCAATGTCGATTCATTCATTCTTTGGTGAGTGCGCACTACTAGCACATTCTTTGTTGTGATCAAGTGCGACTCATATCCAGTTGTTTTCTCACATTATTATTTGGTTATGCCATGCCGCTGCCATTGTTTGCTTAAGCATTCTTTGCTCCAACCTGGCATTGTGTTGCACTAGTACTAGTACATACTTCAATTGCATGCATGCATGTTTGCCGTTCCCTGAACTGTTTGACTGCTTTGCATACGGCTTGTGTCTTGCTGCTCTCTGACCTGTTGTACTGTCCATATGTTACTTGATCATTTGCAAAATATATCTCAGTTTTCGCAGTAATGAAAATGTTATATGCATGGTTTCCTGTTAAATCTGAAGTTCTGCACCAAATTTTCATCGTTATGAGAATTTTATATTCACAGATTCACTTGATTATGTTTCTAACTTTTCATAATTTAGTATTTGCAGATGTTGGCTTTCATTCTTCCAAAGTTGGGTGTACAGGAGCTCTAGGAAGAAGATTCCTGAAGATAAACCACACCCAGCAATGAGTTTTAGCTCACTAGAGATAGTTATGCTTGCAGCTAGTTATGTGTATATTTAGTTGTATTTTATAGCTGAATACCAGAATTGTACTATGCTTGGCTGTTGTATGAAATATTATGCCTTATTTGGTCTTTTTGAATCAAATTATCTAACTACACAAATATAGAACTGGTGTGTGGTACCCGAAAAGCAAACCTGGTAATTGGTTCCCATTTGACTAGTGGGACCTACTTTAAAATAGAAAAGAAACAAAAGAAAACTGACAAGTGGGCTGAAAAAAGGCCGAGGCCCCAAAAAAATTGCATTGTAAAAGGTTTTGGCCCAAAACATAAAAGTCTATTGGGCTTGGCCCATGTAGCTTACCCAAATTGAAAATAAAAACAACAAATGGGCTTAATTGTTGGGCTCGGCCCATGTAAAACACGTAATCGGACCGGGCTGAATCTTGTCAGTGACCTTTTCAATTGGTCGCAATTTTGCCACATTACATTGCCACGTCGGATCCGACGTGGCCTGGGCAGACAACCAGTGACCAAAGCAAAAGGTCATGGGTTCAACGACCTTCTATTTTGGTCGTAAACGTCTACCATCTTCTCACAGAGAAGGTCGTTAATTTCAGTTTACGACTGCCAGCTTTTGACCTTCTGTTTTTGGTCACAAAAAGGTCGCAAATGAAAAACTATGACCTTTCAGCGGCCAATAGTGAGGGTCACAAGTTGACATATTTCTTGTAGTGAGGACACATGGGAATTAGCGTCAAGCTAGTTTTCATCACGTTCATATGATTCGCGTTCGGTACTTTGATAATTTGATATGTGGGTGGACCGGTGCTTGGGTGATGTTCTTAGTTGAACAAGCATCCCACTTATGATTAACCTCTATTGCAAGCATCCGCAACTACAACAAAAGTATTAAGGTAAACCTAACCATAGCATGAAACATATGGAGCCAAATCAGCCCCTTACGAAGCAACGCATAAACTAGGGTTTAAGCTTCTGTCACTCTAGCAACCCATCATCTACTTATTACTTCCCAATGCCTTCCTCTAGGCCCAAATAATGGTGAAGTGGTATGTAGTCGACGTTCACATAACCCCACTAGAGGATAGACAACATACATCTCATCAAAATATCGAACGAATACCAAATTCACATGACTACTAATAGCAAGACTTCTCCCATGTCCTCAGGAACAAACGTAACTACTCACAAAGCATATTCATGTTCATAATCAGAGGGGTATTAATATGCATATAGGATCTAAACATATGATCTTCCACCAAATAAACCAACTAGCATCAACTACAAGGAGTAATCAACACTACTAGCAACCTACTAGTACCAATCCCGGACTTGGAGACAAGAATTGGATACAAGAGATTAACTAGGGTTTTGAGAGGAGATGGTGCTGGTGAAGATGTTGATGGAGATTGCCCTCTCCCGATTAGAGGAGCGTTGGTGATGACGATGGCGATGATTTCCCCCTCCCGGAGGGAAGTTTCCCTGGCAGAACAGCTCTGTCGGAGCCCTAGATTGGTTCCGCCAAGGTTCCGCCTCGTGGCGGCGGAGTCTCGTCCCGAAAGGTTGCTTATGATTTTTCCCTTGACGAAAGACTTCATATAGTAGAAGATGGCCACCGGAGAGCCAACAGGGGGCCCACGAGGCAGGGGGCGCGCCCTGGGGGGTAGGGCGCGCCCCCACCCTCATGGCCAGGTGGGGCCCCCTCTGACGTACTTCTTCTGCTCAATATTTTTTATTATTTCCAGAAATAACTTTCGTGGAGTTTCAGGACTTTTGGAGTTGTGCAGAATAGGTCTCTAATATTTGCTCCTTTTCCAGCCCAGAATTTCAGCTACCGGCATTCTCCCTCCTGATGTAAACCTTGTAAAATAAGAGAGAATAGGCATAAGTATTGTGACATAACGTGTAATAACAGGCCATAATGCAATCAATATCGATATAAAAGCATGATGCAAAATGGACGTATCAACTCCCCCAAGCTTAGACCTCGCTTGTCCTCAAGCGGAAGCCGATAACGATAAATATTTCCACATGTTTAGAGGTAGAGGTGTCGATAAAATAAAATATGGACATGGGGGCATCATGATTATTCTCATAACAGCAACATATATGGATATTGTCATATGATTTCTTATTCTCAAGTAATAACCTATTCAAAATGCAAAAGAATGAATCAGAAACTTTATTGACAACTAACAAACTATAATCTTAGTCAATGAAGCAATTGCAATTTATCATAACATCAGAAAGAGTCTATGTCAGAGCTTTCTAGCAAGTCCACATACTCAACTATCATTTAGTCTTTCATAATTGCTAACACTCACGCAATACTTGTGGTTACGGAGTTTTAATCGGACACAGAGAAAGATAGGGGCTTATAGTTTCGCCTCCCAACCTTTTACCTCAAGGGTAATGTCAACAATAATGCTGACTTATATCCAATTAGATATATTTATCAGGATCTTTCCAACACCCTGTGCTTGCCAAAGGATAAAATGTAAAAAGGAAAGGTGAAGATCACCATGACTCTTGCATAAGGTAGAAGATAATAATAAAAGATAGGCCCTTCGCAGAGGGAATCAGAGGTTGCCATGCGCTTTTATGGTTGGATGCACAAAATCTTAATGCGAAAGAATGTCACTTTATATTGCCCCTTGTGATATGAACCTTTATTATGCAGTCCGTCGCTTCTATTTCTTCCACATCACAAGATCGTATAAAGCTTATTTCCTCCACACCAATCAATCATACATATTTAGAGAGCAATTTTTATTGCTTGCACCGATGACAACTTACTTGAAGGATCTTACTCAATCCATAGGTAGATATGGTGGACTCTCATGGCAAAACTGGTTTAAGGGTTTTTTGGAAGCACAAGTAGTATCTCTACTTGGTGCAAAGAATTTGGCTAGCATGAGGGGGAAAGGCAAGCTCAACATGTTGGATGATCCATGACAATATATTTTATCTCAGATATAAGAAAACATAACCCATTACGTTGTCTTCCTTGTCCAACATCAACTCTTTAGCATGTCATATTTTAATGAGTGCTCCCAATCATAAAAGATGTCCAAGATAGTATATTTATATGTGAAACCTCTCTTTCCTTATTACTTCCTATTAATTGCAACAATGACCAAAGCTATGCTTGTCAACTCTCAACAATTTTTAATCATCATACTCTTTCTATGTGAAGTCATTACTCTCGATAAGATCAATATGATCTCCTTGTTTCTTTTTATTCTTTTCTCTTTCTTTTATTCACTCAAGATCATGGCAAAATAATCAAGCCCTTGACTCAACACTAAACTTTATTATATATAGCTCACAGACTTGATTACATAGAGGGATCATAAAGCAAAACTCAAAACTAGATCAAGATACTACTAATGGGATCGAACTAAGAAAAACGGTAAAGATAGGAGTGTGATGGTGATACGATACCGGGGCACCTCCCCCAAGCTTGGCAGTTGCCAAGGGGAGTGCCCATACCCATGTGATTATATCTCCTTTGCTGGTGAGGAAGGTGGAGGTGATGATGGATAGTCGCACATCGAACGTAAGAGGTCCTCCAGCTTGCGGATAATGCCCTTGAGTGCAATGATATGCTCCTTCAACAAAATATTTTCACGTGTGAGATACGTGTTCTGTATATGAGCTAACTCAATCATCTTGAAAGCTTTGATCTTAGTTGGGGAAAGAAGATTATGATCAAGTTGAAGGATGTCTTCTGCCGCCGGAGCTTGATCCTCCGTGGACTTCTTGATCCCTTCATCCTTGTTGATCTACATGGGTTCTTCCCTCTTCAGCTCTATCTTCATTAGCCAACCATCGTTGTCACCATTGTTGGAGGAGGGGGTCGACATGATGCCTGGCCTTGACAACCCTGACAGAAAACAGCTCGAAACAAGAACAGAGGATAATTGCGTGATACGGGAGTCAAAACCTTCGGGAGATTATATAATGAATTTTTACCGACCAAAATACGTATCGTGCAAGAAAACGGAGTCCGGAGAGCACACGAGGTGCCCACGAGGTAGGGGGGCGCGCCCAGTAGGGTAGGGAGCGCCCTCCACCCTAGTGGAGCCCTCGTGTCCTTCCCGGACTGCTTATTATTTTTCTATTTTTCTAAATAATCCAAAACGGAGAAATATTGCCATAAAAATTGTTTTGGAGTCGTTTACTTACCGTACCACATACCTATTCCTTTTCGGAGTCTGAAACGTTCCGGAAAGTGTCCCTTATGTATTCCTCCGGGGTTACGGTTCCAATAACATTGGTTTCAACATTTATAGGATTACGTGAGATATAATGTTTGATTCTTTGACCGTTCACCACCTTCGGATTTGTTCCTTCGAAGTTCTTGATTTTTATGGCACCGGAACGATAGACCTCCTCGATAACGTAAGGACCTTCCCATTTAGAGAGAAGTTTTCCTGCAAAAAATCTTAAATGAGAGTTGAATAGCAACACATAATCACCTACATTAAACTCACGCTTTTGTATCCTTTTGTCATGCCATCTTTTAACTTTTTCTTTAAACAACTTGGCATTTTCATAAGCTTGGGTTCTCCATTCATCAAGTGAGCTAATATCAAATAATCTCTTCTCACCGGAAAGTTTGAAATCATAATTGAGCTCTTTAATAGCCCAATAAGCCTTATGTTCTAGTTCGAGAGGTAAGTGGCATGCTTTTCCATAAACCATTTTATACGGAGACATACCCATAGGATTTTTTATATGCAGTTCTATAGGCCCATAATGCATCATCAAGTTTCTTGGACCAATTCTTTCTAGATCTATTAACAGTTTTTTGCAAAATTAATTTGAGCTCTCTCTTACTCAATTCTAGTTGACCACTAGACTGTGGGTGATAAGGCGATGCAATTCTATGATTAACATCATACTTAGCAAGCATTTACGGAAAGCACCGTGAATAAAATGTGAACCACCATCAGTCATTAAATATCTAGGGACTCCAAACCTTGGAAAAATAACTTCTTTAAGCATTTTAATAGAACTGTTATGATCAACACTACTAGTTGGAATAGCTTCTACCCACTTAGTAACGTAATCAACAGCAACTAAAATATGTGTATATCCATTAGAGGCAGGAAAAGGTCCCATATAATCCAATCCCCAAACATCAAATGGTTCAATAACAAGTGAATAATTCATAGGCATTTCTTGACGTCTACTAATGTTACCAATTCTTTGGCATTCATCACAAGATAAGACAAACTTACGGGCATCCTTGAAGAGAGTAGGCCAATAAAAACCGGATTGCAATACCTTATGTGTAGTTCTATCTCCAGCGTGGTGCCCTCCATAAGCCTCGGAGTGACACTTGCGTAGGATCTGTTCTTGTTCATGCTCAGGTACACAACGTCTAATAACACCATCCACTCCTTCTTTATAAAGATGTGGGTCATCCCAAAAGTAATGTCTCAAGTCATAGAAAAACTTTTTCTTTTGCTGGTATGTGAAATTAGGTCGTATAAATTTAGCAACAATATAATTAGCATAATCAGCATACCATGGAGTACTACGAGAGGCATTTATGACATTTAATTGCTCATCAGGAAAACTATCATCAATAGGTAGTGGGTCATCAAGAACATTTTCTAACCTAGACAAGTTGTCTGCAACGGGGTTCTCAGCTCCCTTTCTATCAACAATATGCAAATCAAATTCTTGTAGCAAGAGAACCCATCTAATAAGTCTAGGTTTAGCATCTTTCTTTTCCATAAGATATTTAATAGCAGCATGATCCGTGTGAATAGTTACTTTAGAATCAGCAATATAAGGTCTAAACTTATCACAAGCAAATGCAACTGCTAAGAATTCTTTTTCAGTAGTAGCATAATTTCTTTGAGCATTGTCTAGAGTTTTACTAGCATATTGAATAACATTTAATTTCTTATCAACTCTTTGCCCTAGAACAGCACCTACAGCATAATCACTAGCATCACACATAATTTCAAACGGTAAATTCCAATCAGGTGGCTGAACAATAGGTGCAGAGATCAATGCTTTCTTAAGTATTTCAAATGCTTCTACACAATCATCATCAAAGACAAATGGTATATCTTTTTGTAATAAATTAGTCAGAGGCCGAGAAATTTTTGAGAAGTCCTTAATGAACCTCCTATAAAATCCGGCGTGACCAAGGAAACTTCTTATACCTTTGATGTCCTTGGGACATGGCATATTTTCAATAGCATCAACCTTGGCTTTATCAACCTCAATACCTCTTTCAGAGACTTTATGCCCCAAGACAATACCTTCATTAACCATAAAGTGGCACTTTTCCCAATTCAAGACAAGATTAGTTTCTTCACATCTCTGCAAAACTCGATCAAGGTTGCTCAAGCAATCATCAAAAGAGGATCCGTAGACGGAGAAATCGTCCATGAAAACCTCGCAAATCTTTTCACAAAAGACAGAGAATATAGCCATCATGCATCTTTGAAAGGTAGCAGGTGCACTACATAAACCAAAAGGCATACGTCTATAAGCAAAAGTACCAAAAGGGCAAGTAAAAGTAGTCTTTTATTGATCATTGGCTGACACAGGTATTTGAGAGAAACCAGAATAACCATCTAGAAAGCAAAAATGTGTATGTTTCGATAGTCTTTCTAGCATTTGATCGATAAAAGGTAAGGGGTAATGATCTTTTTTAGTAGCCTTATTTAATTTGCGGAAATCAATTACCATCCTATAACCTGTAATAATTCTTTGCGGAATCAATTCATCTTTATCATTAGGAACGACGGTAATACCTCCCTTCTTAGGGACACAATGGACAGG
Source organism: Triticum aestivum (assembly GCF_018294505.1). NCBI lineage: Eukaryota > Viridiplantae > Streptophyta > Magnoliopsida > Poales > Poaceae > Triticum > Triticum aestivum. The sequence continues at coordinate 467,893,736 of NC_057796.1, forward strand.
ACTTATCCACTGACTATCAGCAACGGGATAAATTATACCTGCCTCAAGGAGCTTTAGTATTTCTTTTATTACCACTTCTTTCATCTTAGGATTCAGCCTTCGTTGATGATCACGAACCGGTTTGGCATCTTCTTGCAAATTTATTTTATGTTGACATAGAGTGGGACTAATGCCCTTAAGATCATCAAGAGTATACCCAATGGCAGCTCAGTGCTTCTTCAGAGTTTTCAATAATCTCTCTTCTTCATGCTCTGAAAGGTTAGCACTAATAATAACAGGATATATCTTTTTCTCATCAAGATAAGCATATTTAAGAGTATTAGGCAACGGTTTAAGCTCAAACACGGGATCACCCTTGGGTGGAGGAGGATCCCCTAGGATTTCAACAGGCAAATTGTGTTTCAAGATAGGTTCCTATATAAAGAATACTTCATCTATTTCCCTTCTTTCATTCATGAACATATCATTTTCATGGTCTAGCAAATATTGTTCTAAAGGATCACTAGGAGGTACGGCAATAGAAGCAAGACCAATAATTTCATCCTTACTAGGTAATTCTTTTTCACAGTGTTGTCTACTAAATTTAGAGAAATTAAACTCAAGAGAAATATCACCCAAGCCAATAGTAACAACACTCTTTTTGCAGTCTATCCTAGCATTAACTGTGTTCAAGAAGGGTCTACCAAATATAATGGGACAAAAGCCATCTTGTGGGGAACCAAGAACAAGAAAATCAGCAGGGTATTTAGTTTTCCCACACAAGATTTCAACATAACAATCCCAATGGGTGATATTGTATCTCTATTAGCAAGTTTGATGGTAACATCGATACCTTCTATCTCAGCAGGTGCAATTTCATGCATAATTTCTTTGTATAAGTCATGAAGTATAGCACTAGCACTAGCACCCATATCACATAAGCCACGATAACAATGATCTCCTATTTTAACAGAAATAACAGGCATGCCTACCATAGGTCTATGTTTATCTTTAGCACAAGGTTTGGCAATTCTAGCAGTTTCACCGCAGAAATAAATAACACGCCCATCAATATTATCAGCCAAGAGATCTTTAACAATAGCAATATTAGGTTCAACTTTAACTTGCTCAGGAGGTGTATAAGTTCTAATATTGCTTTTATGAACCACAATTGAAGCTTTAGCATGATCCTTTATCCTAAGAGGAAGGGTGGTTTCTCAACATAAGAAGTGGGAACAACATGATCATTATAAGTGATAGTCTTTTCTTCAACTTTAATAGGTGCAGCTACTTTTACTTCTATGGGAGGATGATATTTAAACCACTTCTCCTTGGGGAGATCAACATAAGTAGCAAAGGATTCACAGAAAGAAGCTACTATCTCAGAGTCAAGTCCATATATCTCAGTTTTCGCAGTAATGAAAATGTTATATGCATGGTTTCCTGTTAAATCTGAAGTTCTGCACCAAATTTTCATCGTTATGAGAATTTTATATTCACGGATTCACTTGATTATGTTTCTAACTTTTCATAATTTATTATTTGCAGATGTTGGCTTTCATTCTTCCAAAGTTGGGTGTACAGGAGCTCTAGGAAGAAGATTCCTAAACATAAACCACACCCAGCAATGAGTTTTAGCTCACTAGAGATAGTTATGCTTGCAGCTAGTTATGTGTATATTTAGTTGTATTTTATAGCTGAATACCAGAATTGTACTATGCTTGGCTGTTGTATGAAATACTATGCCTTATTTGGTCTTTTTGAATCAAATTATCTAATTGCACAAATATAGAACTGGTGTGTGGTACCCGAAAAGCAAACCTGGTAATTGGTTCCCATTTGACTAGTGGGACCTACTTTAAAATAGAAAAGAAACAAAAGAAAACTGACAAGTGGGCTGAAAAAAGGCCGAGGCCCCAAAAAAATTGCATTGTAAAAGGTTTTGGCCCAAAACATAAAAGTCTATTGGGCTTGGCCCATGTAGCTTACCCAAATTGAAAATAAAAACAACAAATGGGCTTAATTGTTGGGCTCGGCCCATGTAAAACACGTAATCGGACCGGGCTGAATCTTGTCAGTGACCTTTTCAATTGGTCGCAATTTTGCCACATTACATTGCCACGTCGGATCCGACGTGGCCTGGGCAGACAACCAGTGACCAAAGCAAAAGGTCATGGGTTCAACGAACTTCTATTTTGGTCGTAAACGTCTACCATCTTCTCACAGAGAAGGTCGTTAATTTCAGTTTACGACTACCAGCTTTTGACCTTCTGTTTTTGGTCACAAAAAGGTTGCAAATGAAAAACTATGACCTTTCAGCGGCCAATAGTGAGGGTCACAAGTTGACATATTTCTTGTAGTGAGGACACATGGGAATTAGCGTCAAGCTAGTTTTCATCACGTTCATATGATTCGCGTTCGGTACTTTGATAATTTGATATGTGGGTGGACCGGTGCTTGGGTGATGTTCTTAGTTGAACAAGCATCCCACTTATGATTAACCTCTATTGCAAGCATCCGCAACTACAACAAAAGTATTAAGGTAAACCTAACCATAGCATGAAACATATGGATCCAAATCAGCCCCTTACGAAGCAACGCATAAACTAGGGTTTAAGCTTCTGTCACTCTAGCAACCCATCATCTACTTATTACTTCCCAATGCCTTCCTCTAGGCCCAAATAATGGTGAAGTGTTATGTAGTCGACGTTCACATAACCCCACTAGAGGATAGACAACATACATCTCATCAAAATATCGAACGAATACCAAATTCACATGACTACTAATAGCAAGACTTCTCCCATGTCCTCAGGAAAAACATAACTACTCACAAAGCATATTCATGTTCATAAACAGTGGGGTATTAATATGCATATAGGATCTGAACATATGATCTTCCACCAAATAAACCAACTAGCATCAACTACAAGGAGTAATCAACACTACTAGCAACCTACTAGTACCAATCCCGGACTTGGAGACAAGAATTGGATACAAGAGATGAACTAGGCTTTTGAGAGGAGATGGTGCTGGTGAAGATGTTGATGGAGATTGCCCTCCCGATGAGAGGAGCGTTGGTGATGACGATGGCGATGATTTCCCCCTCCCGGAGGGAAGTGTCCCCGGCAGAACAGCTCTGCCGGAGCCCTAGATTTGTTCCGCCAAGGTTCCGCCTCGTGGCGGCGAAGTCTCGTCCCGAAAGGTTGCTTATGATTTTTCCCTTGACGAAAGACTTCATATAGCAGAAGATGGCCACCGGAGAGCCAACAGGGGGCCCACGAGGCAGGGGGCGCCCTGGGGGGTAGGGCGCGCCTCCCACCCTCGTGGCCAGGTGGGGCCCCCTCTGACGTGCTTCTTCCGCTCAATATTTTTTATTATTTCCAAAAATAACTTTCGTGGAGTTTCAGGACTTTTTGAGTTATGCAGAATAGGTCTCTAATATTTGCTCCTTTTCCAGCCCAGAATTCCAGCTGCCGGCATTCTCCCTCCTCATGTAAACCTTGTAAAATAAGAGAGAATAGGCATAAGTATTGTGACATAACGTGTAATAAAAGCCCATAATGCAATAAATATCGATATAAAAGCATCATGCAAAATGGACGTATCACTCTACGTTCACATACAATGGGTGCAAGCCAGTTTTGCACAGCGGAATACTCGGGTTAAACTTGTTGAGCCTAGCATATGCAGATATGGCCTTGGAACACTAGAGACCGAAAGGTAGAGCGTGAATCATATAGTAGATATGATCAACATGGTGATGTTCACCATTGAAAACTACTCCATCTCACGTGATGATTGGACATGGTTTGGTTGATTTGGATCACGTGATCATTTAGATGACTAGAGGGATGTCTATCTAAGTGGGAGTTCTTAAGTAATATGATTAATTGAACTTTAATTTATCATTAACTTAGTCCTGATAGTATTAGCATAACTATGTTGTAGATCAATAGCTCGCGATGTAGCTCCCTGTTTATTTTTGGTATATTCCTAGAGAAAAATAAGTTGAAAGATGATAGTAGCAATGATGCGGACTTGGTCCGTGATCTGAGGATTATCCTCATTGATGCACAGAAGAATTATGTCCTTGATGCACCGCTAGGTGACAGAACTATTGCAGGAGCAGATGCAGACGTTATGAATGTTTGACAAGCTTGGTATGATGACTACTTGATAGTTTAGTGCACCATGCTTTACAGCTTAGAATCGGGACTTCAAAAATGTTTTGAATGCCACGGAGCATATAAGATGTTCCAAGAGTTGAAATTGGTATCTCATACTCATGCCCGTGTCAAGAGGTATGAGACCTTTGACAGTACTTTGCCTACAAGATGGAGGAGAATAGCTCAATGAGTGAGCATGTGCTCAGAATGTCTGAGTACTACAATCACTTGAATCAAGTGGGAGTTAATTTTCCCGATAAGATAGTGATTGACTGAATTCTCTTGTCACTATCACCAAGTTACTAGAACTTCGTGATGAACTATAATATGCAAGGGATAACGTAAATGATTCCCAAGCTCTTCGTGATGCTGAAATCAGCGGAGGTAGAAATCAAGAAAAAGCATCAAGTGTTGATGGTTGACAAGACCACTAGTTTCAAGTAAAAGGGCAAGGGAAAGAAAGGGAACTTTGAAAGAATGGCAAGCAAGTTGTCACTCCCGTGAAGAAGCCCAAAGCTAAAGACCTAAGCCTGAAACTGAGTGCTTCTACTGCAAAAGGGAATAGTCACTTGAAGCGGAACTACCCTAAATAATTGGCGGATAAGAAGGACGGCAAAGTGAACAAAAGTATATTTGATATACATGTCATTGATGTGTACTTTACTAGTGTTTATATCAACCCCTCGGTATTTGGTACTGGTTCAGTTGCTAAGAGTAGTAACTCGACACGGGAGTTGCAAAATAAACAGAGACTAGTTAAGGGCGAGGTGATGATGTGTGTTGGAAGTGATTCCAAGGTTGATAAGATCACCATCGCACACTCCCTTTACCTTCGGGGTTAGTGTTGAACCAAAATAAATGTTATTTGGTGTTTGCGTTGAGCATGAATATGATTGGATCATCTTTATTGCAATACGGCTATTCATTTAAGTCAAAGAATAATTGTTATTCTATTTACGTGAATAAAACCTTCTATGGTCATACACTCAATATAAATGGTTTATTGAATCTCGATCGTAGTGATACACATATTCATAATATTGAAGCCAAAAGATGGAAATTTAATAATGATAGTGCAACTTATTTGTGGCACTGCCGTTTAAGTCATATTGGTGTAAAGCACATGAAGAAACTCCATGCTGATGGGATTTTGGAATCACTTGATTATGAATCACTTGATGCTTGCGAACCATGCCTCATGGGCAAGATGACTAAGACTCCGTTCTCTGGAACAATGGAGCGAGCAACTGACTTATTGGAAATAATGCACACTAATGTATGTGGTCTGATGAGTGTTGACGCTCGCGGCGGGTATCGTTATTTTCTAACCTTCACAAGATGATTTGAGCAGATATGGGTATATCTACTTAATGAAACACAAGTCTGAAACATTTGAAAAGTTCAAAGAATTTCAGAATAAAGTGGAGAATCATCGTAACAAGAAAATAAAGTTTCTACGATCTGATCGCGGAGGCGAATATTTGACTTACGAGTTTGGCCTTCAATTAAAACAACGTGGAATAGTTTATTAGATGGTGTGTCCGAACACCACACTGTAATGGTGTGTCCGAACATTGTAACCTTACTTTATTAGATATGGTGCGATCTATGATGTCTCTTATAGATTTACCACCATCGTTTTGGGGTTATGCATTAGAGACAGCTGCATTCACGTTAAATAGGGCACCATCTAAATCCGTTGAGATGACACCCTCTGAACTGTGGTTTGGCAAGAAACCTAAGCTGTCATTTCTTAAAGTTTGGGGCTACGATGCTTATGTGAAAAAGTTTCAACCTGGTAAGCTCGAACCCAAATCGGAGAAGTGCGTCTTCATAGGATACCCAAAAGAAAATGTTGGGTACACCTTCTATCTCAGATCCGAAGGCAAGATCTTTGTTGCTAAGAATGGATCCTTTCTAGAGAAGGAGTTTCTCTAGAAAGAAGTGAGTGGGAGGAAAGTAGAACTTGATGAGGTAATTGTACTTTCTCTCTAATTGGAAAGTAGTTCATCACAGAAATCAGTTCCAATGATGCCTACACCAATTAGTGAGGAAGTTAATGATGATGATCATGAAACTTCAGATTAATTTACTACCGAACCTCGTAGGTCAACCAGAGTACGTTCCGCACCAGAGTGGTACGGTAATCTGGTTCTGGAAGTCATGTTACTAGACCATGACGAACCTACGAACTATGAGGAAACAATGATGAGCCCAGATTCCGCAAAATGGTTTAAGGCCATGAAATCTGAGATAGGATCCATGTATGAAAACAAAGTATGGACTTTGGTGGAATTGCCCGATGATCGGCAAGCCATTGAGAATAAATGGATCTTCAAGAGGAAGACGGACGCTGATGGTAGTTACTATCTACAAAGCTCGATGTGTCGCGAAAGGTTTTCGACAAGTTCAAGGTGTTGACTATGATGAGTTTTTCTCACTCGCAGCGATGCTTAAGTCTGTCTGAATCATGTTAGCAATTGCCGCATTTTATGAAATCTGGCAAATGGATAAACAAAACCGCATTCCTTAATGGATTTATTAAAGAAGAGTTGCATATGATGCAACCAGAAGGTTTTGTCAATCCTAAAGGTGCTAACAAAATATGCAAGCTCCAGCGATCCATCTATGGACTGGTGCAAGCATCTCGGAGTTGGAATATACGCTTTGATAAGTTGATCAAAGCATATAGTTTTATTCAGACTTGCGGGGAAGCCTGTATTTACAAGTAAGTGAGTGGGAGCACTGCAGCCTTTCTAATAAGTATATGTGAATGACATATTGTCGATCGGAAATGGTGTATAATTTTCTGGAAAGCATAAAGGAGTGTTTGAAAGGAGTTTTTCAAAGAAAGACCTCGGTGAAGCTGCTTACATATTGAACATCAAGATCTATAGAGATAGATCAAGACGCTTGATAAGTTTTTTCAATGAGTACATACCTTGAAAAGTTTTTGAACCAGTTCAGAATGGAACAGTCAAAGAAAGAGTTCTTGCCTGTGTTGCAAGGTGTGAAGTTGAGTAAGACTCAAAGCCCGACCACGGCAGAAGATAGAGAGAGAATGAAAGTCATTCCCTATGCCTCAGCCATAGGTTCTATAAAGTATGCCATGCTGTGTACCAGACCTATTGTATACCCTGCCCTGAGTTTGGCAAGGGAGTACAATTTTGATCTAGGAGTAGATCACTTGACAGCGGTCAAAATTATCCTTAGAGGACAAAGAAATATTTCTCGGTTATGGAGGTGATAAAGAGTTCGTCGTAAAGAGTTACGTCGATGCAAGCTTTGACACCGATCTGGATGACTCTAAGTCACAATGCGGATATATATTGAAAGTGGGAGCAATTAGCTAAAGTTGCTCCGTGGAGAGCATTGTAGATATAGAAATTTGCAAAATACATACGGATCTGAATTTGGCAGACCCGTTGAATAAACTTCTCTCACAAGCAAAACATGATCACACCTTAGTACTCTTTGGGTGTTAATCACATGGCGATGTGTGATACGTCTCCGTCGTATCTACTTTTCCAAACACTTTTGCCCTTGTTATGGACTCTAACTTGCATGATTTGAATGAAACTAACCCAGACTGACGCTATTTTCAGCAGAATTGCCATGGTGTTATTTTTGTGTAGAAATAAAAGTTGTCGGAATGACCTGAAACTTCACGGAGAATATTTTTGGAAATAATAAAAAATACTGGCGAAAGAATCAAGGCCAGGGGGCCCACACCCTGTCCACGAGGGTGGGGGGCGCGCCTACCCCCCTGGGCGCGCCCCCTGCCTCGTGGGCCCCCTGGTGCTCCACGGACCTCAACTCCAACTCTATATATTCACGTTCGGGGAGAAAAAAATCATGGAGAAGGATTCATCGCGTTTTACGATACGGAGCCGCCGCCAAGCCCTAATCTCTCTCGGAAGGGCTGATCTGGAGTCCGTTCGGGGCTCCAGAGAGGGGAATCCGTCGCCATCGTCATCATCAACCATCCTCCATCACCAATTTCATTATGCTCACCGCCGTGCGTGAGTAATTCCATCATAGGCTTGTTGGACAGTGATGGGTTGGATGAGATTTATCATGTAATCGAGTTAGTTTTGTTAGGGTTTGATCCCTAGTATCCACTATGTTCTGAGATTGATGTTGCTATGACTTTGCTATGCTTAATGCTTGTCACTAGGCCCGAGTGCCATGATTTCAGATTTGAACCTATTACGTTTCCATGAATATATGTGAGTTCTTGAAACTATCTTGCATGTCTATAGTCACCTATTATGTGTTATGATCCGTTAACCCCGAAGTGACAATAATTGAGACCATTACCGGTGATGACCGTAGTTTGAGGAGTTCATGTATTCACCAAGTGTTAATGCTTTGGTCTGGTACTCTATTAAAAGGAGGCCTTAATATCCCTTACTTTCCAATAGGACCCCGCTGCCACGGGAGGGTAGGACAAATTATGTCATGCAAGTTCTTTTCCATAAGCGCGTATGACTATATTCGGAATACATGCCTACATTATATTGATGAATTGGAGCTAGTTCTGTGTCACCCTATGTTATAACTGTTGCATGAATAATCGCATCCGACATAATTATCCATCACCGATCCAATGCCTACGAGCTTTGCACATATTGCTCTTTGATTAGTTACTTTTCCATTGCCATTGTTACAATTACTACGAAACTGCTACTGTTACTTTTGCCACTATTACCATTACTTTCATACTACTTTGCTACTAAATACTTTGCTGCAGATATTAAAGTTATCCAGGTGTGGTTGAATTGACAACTCAACTGCTAATACTTGAGAATATTCTTTGGCTCCCCTTGTGTCGAATCAATAAATTTGGGTTGAATACTCTACCCTCGAAAACTGTTGTGATCCCCTATACTTGTGGGTTATCAAGATTATTGTCTGGCACCGTTGCCGGGGAGCATAGCTCTATTATTTGAGTCACTTGGGATTTATATCTGCAGATCACTATGAGGAACTTGAAAGACGAGAAAACTAAAATTTATCCCTCAACTACGAGGGGAGGTAAGGAACTGCCATCTAGCTCTGCACTGGATTCACCTTCTGTTTTGAGTAAGCTTGCGACACCTAAACCTGCTTCTACTGTTAATTCTGATATGTCGCATGTTATTGATGATGCCACTTCTGCTATGCATGATACTTATGATGAAACTACTTCTATGCTTGATACTACTGTGCCACTAGGTGAATTTCTTGATGAACAACTTGCTAGGGCTAGAGAGAATGAAATTATTGAAACTGATAATATTGATGAAAGTGATGATGAAGATTCTCCCCCTAGATATGAATTGTCTGTTGTGCCTGAGGGTTATGTTATGGATGAAGAAACTGCTAGAGACTTTCTTGCTTGCAATGATAGGAATGATCTTAAGAAATTATTAGCTAAGTTGAAAGAAAAATCTCTGAATGCTAGAATGAAATATGACCCTACTTTTGCTACTTCACCTATCTTTGTTACCGATAAGGATTATGATTTCTCTGTTGATACTGAGATAATTACTTTGGTTGAATCTGATCCTTTTTATGGCTATGAATCTGAAACTGTTGTGGCACATCTTACTATATTAAATGATATAGCCACCCTGTTCACTAATGATGAGAAAACTCGCTACTACTATATTCTTAAATTATTTCCGTTCTCATTAAAGGGTGATGTTAAGACATGGTTTAATTCTCTTGATCCTGGTTGTGTGCGTAGTCCCCAGGATATGATTTATTACTTCTCTGCTAAATATTTCCCTGCTCACAAGAAACAAGCTGCTTTAAGGGAAATATATAATTTTGTGCAAATTGAAGAAGAGAGTCTCCCACAAGCTTGGGGCAGGCTTCTCCAATTACTTAATGCTTTGTATGATCATCCTCTCAAGAAAAATGAAATACTTGATATCTTTTATAATGGACTAACCGATGCTTCTAGAGACCACCTGGATAGTTGTGCTGGTTGTGTTTTCAGGGAAAGAACAGTTGATCAAGCTGAATTGCTATTGAATAATATGTTGACTAATGAAAATAATTGGACACTTCCTGAACCAACTCCTAAGCCAACTCCAAAGAAAAGGGGTATTCTATTTCTCAATCCTGAAGATATCCAAGAGGCAAAGAAATCTATGAAAGAAAAAGGCATTAAAGCTGAAGATGTTAAGAATTTACCTCCTGTTGAAGAAATACATGGTCTTAATTTGCTGCCTGTTGAAGAAATACATGGTATTGATAATCCGACACATGTAGTAAAGGTAAATTCTCTCTATAGATTTGATGAAGGTGATATTCCTCGTTATAAGTCTGCTAGCCAATGCTTAGATGAGTTTGATAATTTTATTGTTAAACAAGAAAACTTCAATGCTTATGTTGGTAGACAATTGAAACGGAATGCTTATATGATTGAACACTTGGGTGATTATATGTCTAGCGTTAAAGGTGAACTTAAACTTATTAGTAAACATGCTTCTATGGTTACCACTCAAGTAGAACAAGTACTTAAAGCTCAAAATGATTTGCTCAATGAATTGATTAATAAGAAGAATGATAATGCTGTTAGACTTATGACTAGATGGGGTAAAATGACTCAGGAACCTTTGTATCCTGAGGGCCACCCTAAGAGAATTGAGCAAGATTCTCAGAGAACTAATGTAGATGCACCTAGTCCTTCTAAGAGGAAGAAAAAGAAAAATGATAGGACTTTGCATGCTTCTAGTGAACCTGTTGTTGACACACCTGAGAATCCCTATGATATTTCTATCTCTGATGCTGAGACACAATCTGGTGATGAACATGAACCTAGTGATAATGTTAATGATGATGTTCATGTTGATGCTCAACCTAGCAATAACAATGATGTAGAGATTGAACCTGTTGTTGATCTTGATAACCCACAATCAAAGAATCAACATTATGATAAGAGAGACTTCGTTGCTAGGAAGCACGGTAAAGAAAGAGAACCATGGGTTCAGAAACCCATGCCTTTTCCTCCTAAACCATCCAAGAAAAAGGATGATGAGGATTTTGAGCGCTTTGCTGAAATGATTAGACCTATCTTTTTGCGTATGCGTTTGACTGATATGCTTAAAATGAATCCTTATGCTAAGTATATGAAAGATATTGTTACAAATAAAAGAAAGATACCGGAAGCTGAAATTTCCACCATGCTTGCTAATTATAGTTTTATGGGTGGAATACCAAAGAAACTTGGAGATCTAGGAGTACCTACTATACCATGCTGTATTAAAAGAAACTATGTTAGAACTGCTTTATGTGATCTTGAAGCCGGTGTTAGTGTTATGCCTCTCTCTTTATATCGTAGACTTGATCTGAATAAGTTCACACCTATTGAAATATCTTTGCAAATGGCCGATAAATCAACTGCTATACCTGCCGGTATTTGTGAGGATGTGCATGTTGTGGTTGCAAATGTTACTATTTGTACGGACTTTGTTATTCTTGATATTCCCGAGGACGATAGTATGTCGATTATCCTTGGTAGACCCTTTTTGAATACTGCAGGGGCTGTTATTGATTGCAACAAAGGCAATGTCACTTTTCATGTTAATGGTAATGAGCATACGTTACACTTTCCGAGGAAACAACCTCAAGTCCATAGTATCAATTCTATTGGAAAATTTTCAACTATTACTATTGGAGGTTTTGAATTTCCTCTCCCTACTGTCAAGAAGAAATATGATATTCTTATTGTTGGGGATGTGCATATCCCCGTTGAGGTAACCTAGTGTTATTCGAAATTTCTTCGGTTCCATGTTATTCGAAAAGAGTTTGTTAACAAGACTTGATTAACCTTGATTCCTTTTGATGAGCATGAGATGGATGAAGTTAGAAAGCACAACCTTCTGTACCCTCCTTTTACTTTCTGTTATTTAGATTATATAAAGCAGAAATAGTATATTTTGTCTGTTTTCTGAATTATTTGTGTAATAAAAAATACCCCGAAAATAAAAGTTCTCCAAATGCCCCGAAATTGAAATATGATTTTTCTGAAATATTTGAGAATATCTGGCACTGAGAACACAGCAGGGGGAGCAAGCACCTGGCCACGAGGGTCCAGGGCGCGCCCACCCCCCTGGGCGCGCCCCCTGCCTCGTGGGCCCATGGTGGCTCCCCTCCACTTATTCCAGCCACCACACACTCCGTCTTCCTCCCAAAAAAATTACCAACCAGCTCAAGCACGAGTTCTTGCTCATCTTGCTGCGATTTTCGATCTCCTTGCTCAAAGCTCCACTCACAAAACTGCTTTGGGGGATTGTTCTTCGGTATGTGGCTCCTCCAATGGTCCAATTAGTTTTTGTTCTAGTGCTTTATTCATTGCAAATTTTTGCTGTCTAGGTGACCACGTTCTTGAGCTTGCATGTCAAATTTATATGGTACCAAGAAGTTCTAATGCATGATATAGTCTCTAGGCACTTGTGGGAGTAGTTTCTATCAATTTTGTTGAGTTTGGTTCACTTTTATTTTGAAGTTACTAAAAATTTAAGAAAATTTCAGAAAATGATGAACAGATTTTTGAGGGGCTTGTCGAGCCGAAGCTCGAAAGATAAGCAAAGTGAAGAGGATAAGAGGCCCAAATATAATCTCCCTCGCATCGCGGAGGTTCAGCCATGTGAATGGCCCTGCGATGATTTCTCGAGAGCAACCGGGATTCATGATGATTTTTATGATTTGGCTGAGAATGCAGGCCTCACCGACTTCCTCTGCGACCAACGCGAACAGTATCTCTTACTCACTAATATTTTCGTGCAAAATTTTCATTTCCATGCTAGGAGATCACCACCTTCAGTGGAATTTTATTTATATGATGAGCATAAGGAGATGCCCCTTTCTGATTTCTGCCAGGTCTGTAAGATACCCTTTACGGGCAACATAGAGGAACCACATCGTAGTGATGTGGAAGGGTTTATTGATATGATTGTTGTAGGGGAAACAAGAAAGTTTCCGATGCAAGAATTACTAGCATACACTTTCCTGTTCTACGTTACTTTGCAATATTTGCTAGTAGATGTTTAATTGGTCGCGAAAACTGTGGAAACCTTAGTGTCCCTGATATTGTTATTTTGTGCCATGCCTTGTTCCGTGATAATACATTTAGTATGGGCGCTATTTTTGCCAAGCGGTTAAAACTGAACTGTACGAAAGGTCCCATCTTGGGAGGTATCTTCGCCTCGCGCCTCGCTGCACACTTTAACATACCTATTAGGCATCATGAGAACGAAGAAAAGTTGTTGCCTCCTGTTTTTCTGGACTATAAGTGTATGATAGCACATGATTTCATTGTTAAGAATAACAAAAAGATGCTTAACTATAGACTGATATTTGATAAAGATTACTTTGAGACTATTACATTGCCTGCTCCTACTCTGTTTAACTTATCTTCAGGCAAGTACCTTGTTCTGCCGGAGGCATTTCATGCCTACCAGAGCCACACACCAGCTCCAGAGCCAGAGCCGCAACCACAAGTTGATCCTCACCGTCAGTCTGTTTACCAGTGGGATCCGGAGGAGATCGCCAACCAGTGGCATCCCGAGGCTCCTTCTCAGTACGACCCCAACTACAACTTTGATCCATGGGCATAGACCAACTTAGGCCAAAAGACTAAGCTTGGGGGAGTACGTATTTCTCACCGACATTACATTCATGTTCACACACTCCTGCTAGTTGTCGGTGCTCATACTTTTTCATTGTACTATCCGTGCTAGTTTATTTTCTTTTCTCGCTTTCTTCTTGTGTGTTTGAAAAACCTTAAGAAAAACCAAAAAAATTAGTTGTAGCTTTTAGCTAGTTTACTTTTCATGCTTGTAGTAGTAATAATTAGAAGAAAACCCAAAAAGATTTCTTGTTCTTCTTTTGCTTGTTGGGAGCTTTCCCGTGTAAATAGTTTTATTTCTTTTATTTTCTTTGGGGGTCGAGAGGAGAAGACCATAATGAAAATGTTGAAGTGGCTCTTATATGCATTATTGTTGATTTAACCAAGAGCCCATATTATCTTGTCTTCTCCTTTGTATCAAATGTTTGCAGATTCCAGCTTAGTCCAATGCACGTGCACTATTATTATACACACCGTTCGGTCGTGCAAGTGAAAGGCAATAATGACGATATATGATGAATTGATTGAGATGAGAGAAGCTGGTATGAACTCGACCTCTCTTGTTTTTGTAAATATGATTAGTTCATCGTTCCTGATTCAGCCTATTATGAATGAACATGTTCGCAATGACAATTAGAGATTATAGTTGCTGATGCCATGCTTAATTAGCTAGGAGTTTATAATGGTTTACCATGCGTGCCAACATGCTATTAAAATGGTTGTGATGTGGTATAATAGGGTGGTATCCTCCTTTGAACGATTCGAGTGACTTGACTTGGCACATGTTCACACATGTAGTTGAATCAAAATCAACATAGCCTCCACGATATTTATGTTCATGGTGGATTATATGGTACTCATGCTTGCACTCAATGTTTATTAATTTTAACGCATGTTCATGACTGTTGTCGCTCTCTAGTTGGTCGCTTCCCAGTCTTTTTCTAGCCTTCACTTGTACTAAGCGGGAATACTGCTTGTGCATCCACTTCCATAAACCCCAAAGTTATTCCATATGAGTCCACTATACCTTCCTATATGCGGTATCTACCTGCCGTTCCAAGTAAATTTGTATGTGCCAAACTCCAAACCTTCAAATGAAATTCTATTTTGCATACTCAAATAGCTCAGGTACCAACTAGGGCTATCTGTATCTTCCATGCTAGGCGGGTTATTCTCAAGAGGAGTGGACTCCGCTCCTCACTCACGAGAAAATGGCTGGTCACCGGGATGCCCAGTCCCATGCTTTAAGCAAATCAAATCAAAATAATTGCAAACAAAACTCCCCCAGGACTGTTGTTAGTTGGAGGCACCCGTTGTTTCGGACAAGCCATGGATTGATGTTTTTTGGTGGTGGGGGAGTATAAACTTTACCATTCTGTTTGGGAACCGCCTATAATGTGTGTAGCATGGAAGATATCGAGATCTCTCGGTTGTTATGTTGACAAGGAAAGAATGCCGCTCAAAATATTATTCATCTCTACTTCAAAATTGAGCTCTGGCACCTCTACAAATCCCTGCTTCCCTCTGCGAAGGGCCTATCTATTTACTTTTATGTTGAGTCATCACCCTATTATTAAAAAGCACCAGTTGGAGAGCATCGTTGTCATTTGCATCCATTACTATTAATTTATATTGGGTATGACTATGACTGGATCTCTTTTACCATGAATTACAATGTTTAGTCAGTCCTTGATCTTCAGAGGTGCTCAGCATTTATGTTTTGCGGTCTCAGAAAGGGCTAGCGAGATACCATCTTGATATATCATATTATGGTTGTCTTGAGAAAGTGTTGTCATCCGAGATTTATTATTATTGCTCGCTAGTTGATTATGCCATTGATATGAGTAAACATGAGACCTAAATGTTATTGCGAATGTAGTTAGTTCATAATCTTTGCTGAAAACTTGAATGCTGGCTTTACATATTTACAACAACAAGAGAAAACAGAGTTTGTAAAAGTTTTTTCTTTATCACTTTCAGTTTATCAACTAAATTGCTTGAGGGCAAGCAAAGGTTTAAGCTTGGGGGAGTTGATACGTCTCCGTCGTATCTACTTTTCCAAACACTTTTTCCCTTGTTTTGGACTCTAACTTGCATGATTTGAATGGAACTAACCCGGACTGACGCTATTTTCAGCAGAATTGCCATGGTGTTATTTTTATGTAGAAATAAAAGTTCTCGGAATGACCTGAAACTTCACGGAGAATATTTTTGGAAATAATAAAAAATACTGGCGAAAGAATCAAGGCCAAGGGCCGACACCCTGTCCACGAGGGTGGGGGGTGCACCTACCCCCCTTGGCGCGCCCCCTGCCTCGTGGGCCCCCTGGTGCTCCACTGACCTCAACTCCAACTCTATATATTCACGTTCGGGAAGAAAAAATTAGGGAGAAGGATTCATCACGTTTTACGATACAGAGCCGGCGCCAAGCCCTAATCTCTCTCGGGAGGGCTGATCTGGAGTCCGTTCGGGGCTCCGGAGAGGGGAATCCGTCGCCATCGTCATCATCAACAATCCTCCATCACCAATTTCATGATGCTCACCGCCGTGCGTGAGTAATTCCATCGTAGGCTTGCTGGACAGTGATGGGTTGGATGAGATTTATCATGTAATCGAGTTAGTTTTGTTAGGGTTTGATCCCTAGTATCCACTATGTTCTGAGATTGATGTTGCTATGACTTTGCTATGCTTAATGCTTGTCACTAGGGCCCGAGTGCCATGATTTCAGATCTGAACCTATTACGTTTCCATGAATATATGTGAGTTCTTGATCCTATCTTGCAAGTCTATAGTCACCTATTATGTGTTATGATCCGTTAACCCCGAAGTGACAATAATCGGGACCATTACCGGTGATGACCGTAGTTTCAGGAGTTCATGTATTCATGAAGAGTTAATGCTTTGGTCCGGTACTCTATTAAAAGGAGGCCTTAATATCCCTTTGTTTCCAATAGGACCCTGCTGCCACGGGAGGGTAGGACAAAAGATGTCATGCATTCTTTTCCATAAGCGCGTATGACTATATTCGGAATACATGCCTACATTATATTGATGAATTGGAGCTAGTTCTGTGTCACCCTGTGTTATTAATTGTTGCATGAATAATCGCATCCGAAATAATTATCCATCACCGATCCAATGCCAACGAGCTTTTCACATATTGCTCTTTGCTTAGTTACTTTTCCGTTGCCATTGTTACAATTACTACAAAACTGTTACTGTTACTTTTTCCACTGTTATTGTTACTTTCATACTACTTTGCTACTAAATACTTTGCTACAGATATTAAGTTATCCAGGTGTGGTTGAATTGACAACTCAACTGCTAATACTTGAGAATATTCTTTGGCTCCCCTTGTGTCGAATCAATAAATTTGGGTTGAATACTCTACCCTCGAAAACTGTTGCGATCCCCTATACTTGTGGTTTATCAATGTGAACTAGATTACTGACTCTAGTAAACACTTTGAGTGTTGGTCACTTGGCGATGTGAACTATGGGTGTTAATCACATGGTGATGTGAACTATTGGTGTTAAATCACATAGCGATGTATACTAGATTATTGACTCTAGTGAAAGTGGGAGAATGAAGGAAATATGCCCTAGAGGCAATAATAAAGTTATTATTTATTTCCTTATTTCATGATAAATGTTTATTATTCATGCTAGAATTGTATTAACCGGAAAGTTAGTACATGTGTGAATACATAGATAAACAGAGTGTCCCTGGTATGCCTCTACTTGACTAGCTCGTTAATCAAAGATGGTTAAGTTCCCTAGCCATGGACATGTATTGTCATTTGATGAACGGGATCACATCATTAGAGAATGATGTGATGGACAAGACCCATTCGTTAGCTTAGCATTATGATCGTTTGAGTTTCATTGCTACTGCTTTCTTCATGACTTATACATGTTCCTCTAACTATGAGATTATGCAACTCCCGAATACCGGAGGAACACTTTGTGTGCTATCAAACGTCACAACATAACTGGGTGATTATAAAGATGCTCTACAGGTGTCTCCGAAGGTGTTTGTTGAGTTGGCATATGTCGAGATTAGGATTTGTCACTCTGTGTACCGGAGAGGTATCTCTGGGCCCTCTCGATAATGCACATCACTATAAGCCTTGCAAGCATTGTGAATAATGAGTTAGTTGCGGGATGATGCATTACGGAACGAGTAAAGAGACTTGCCGGTAACGAGATTGAACTAGGTATGAGGATACCGATGATCGATTCTCGGGCAAGTAACATACCGATGACAAAGGGAACAACGTATATTGTAATGCGGTATGACCGATAAAGATCTTCGTAAAATATGTAGGAGCCAATATGAGCATCCAGGTTCCGCTATTGGTTATTGACCGGAGACGTGTCTCGGTCATGTCTACATAGTTCTCGAACCCGTAGGGTCCGCACGCTTAACGTTCGATGACAATTTGTATTATGAGTTATGTGATTTGATGTACCGAAGGTTATTCGGAGTCCCGTATGAGATCACGGACATGAAGAGGAGTCTCGAAATGGTCGAGACGTAAAGATCAATATATTGGAAGGCTATATTCGGACATCGGAAAGGTTCCGAGTGATTCGGGTATTTTTCGGAGTACCGGAGAGTTACGGGAATTCGCCGGGAGAAGTAATGGGCCTTATTGGGCTTTAGTGAAGAGAGGGGAGAAGATCCAAGAGGTGGCGCGCGCCTCCCCCCAACCCAAACCGAATTGGACAAGGGGTGGGGGCGCGGCCCCCCATTCCTTCTCCCTCTCCCTCTCTTTCCTTCTCTCCTACTCCGAATAGGAAAGAGGAGGGGAATCCTACTTGGACTGGGGAGTCCTAGTAGGATTCCCCACACCTGGCGCGCCCCCCTTGGGCCGGACACCTCTTCCCTTCCCTCCTTTATATACGTGGCCAGGGGCACCCCAAAGGCACTCAAGATTTGTCTTAGCCGTGTGCGGTGCCCCCCTCCACAGTTACACACCTCGGTCATATCGTCGTAGTGCTGAGGTGAAGCCCTGTGCCGGTAACTTCATCATCACCGTCGCCACACCATCATGCTGACGGAACTCTCCCTTGGCCTCAACTGGATCAAGAGTACGAGGGACGTCATCGAGCTGAACGTGTGCAGATCACGGAGGTGCCGTACTTTCGGTACTAGGATCGATCGGATCATGAAGACGTACGACTACATCAACCGCGTTGTCATAACGCTTCCGCTTTCGGTCTACGAGGGTACGTGGACAACACTGGCCCCTCTCATTGCTATGCATCACCATGATCTTGCGTGTGCGTAGGAAATTTTTTGAAATTACTACGTTCCCCAACAGCCCTTGCCGAGGACGCCCCTCTGGGCGGCGTGGTCGATGGGGGCAGCGTGTTGGGGGTGGCCCTCAGCGGCTCCTCCTGTTGCTGCTCCCCTCCTGCGAATCCGGCAAGGTCAACACTAAGATGCACGCCCCAAAGCGCGTTGGCAAAGAGTGAGGATGGACTCACACTGGGGGTTAAGGCGGGGGCTGTCGTCCGGGCTGATCACCACTGATACGTCTCCAACGTATCTATAGTTTTTGATTGTTCCAAGCTATTATATTATCCATTTTGGATGTTCAATGGGCTTTATTATACACTTTTATATTATTTTTGGGACTAACCTACTAACCAAAGGCCCAGTGCAAATTGCTGTTTTTTTTCCTATTTCAGTGTTTCGCAGAAAAGGAATATCAAACGGAATCCAAACGGAATGAAACCTTCGGGAGAGTTATTTTTGGAACAAACGTGATCCAGGAGACTTGGAGTGGACGTCAAGGAAGCAACGAGGCGGCCACGAGGCAGGAAGGCGCGCCCAGGGGGTAGGCGCGCCCCCACCCTCGTGGGCCCCTCGTGGCTCCACCGACCTACTTCTTTCACCTATATATACTCATATACCCCGAAAACATCCGAGAGCACCACGAAACCCTATTTCCACCGCCGCAACCTTCTGTACCCGTGAGATCCCATCTTGGGGCCTTTTCCGGCGCTCCGCCGGAGGGGGAATCGATCACGGAGGGCTTCTAAATCAACACCATAGCCTCTCCGATGATGTGTGAGTAGTTTACCATAGACCTTCGGGTCCATAGTTATTATCTAGATGGCTTCGTCTCTCTCTTTGGATCTCAATACAAAGTTCTCCTCGATTCTCTTGGAGATCTATTCGATGTAATTCATTTTGCAGTGTGTTTGTCGAGATCCAATGAATTGTGGGTTTATGATCAAGATTATCTATGAACAATATTTGGTTCTTCTCTGAATTCTTATATGTATGATTTGATATCTTTGCAAGTCTCTTTGAATTATCAGTTTGGTTTGGCCTACTAGATTGATCTTTCTTGCAATGGGAGAAGTGCCTAGCTTTGGGTTCAATCTTGCGGTGTCCTTTCCCAGTGACAGCAGGGGCAGCAAGGCACGTATTGTATTGTTGCCATCGAGGATCAAAAGATGGGGTTTATATCATATTGCTTGAGTTTATCCCTCTGCATCATGTCATCTTGCCTAATGTGTTACTCTGTTCTTATGAACTTAATACTCTAGATGCATGCTGGATAACGGTCGATGTGTGGAGTAATAGTAGAAGATGCAGAATCGTTTCGGTCTACTTGACACGGACGTGATGCCTATATACATGATCATGCCTAGATATTCTCATAACTATGCGCTTTTCTATCAATTGCTCGACAGTAATTTGTTCACCCACCGTAGAATTTGCTATCTTGAGAGAAGCCACTAGTGAAACCTATGGCCCCCGGGTCTATTTTCCATCATATTAATCTCCCGTCAACTAGCTATTTCTGTTGCCGTTTATTTTTCAATCTTTACTTTCCAATCTATACAACAAAAATACCAAAAATATTTATCTTATTATCTCTATCAGATCTCACTTTTGCAAGTGGCCGTGAAGGGATTGACAACCCCTTTATCGCGTTGGTTGCAAGGTTCTTATTTGTTTGTGCAGGTACTAGGGACTTGCGTGTAGTCTCCTACTGGATTGATACCTTGGTTCTCAAAAACAGAGGGACATACTTACGCTACTTTGTTGCATCACCCTTTCCTCTTCAAGGGAAAACCAACGCATGCTCAAGAGGTAGCAAGAAGGATTTCTGGCGCCATTGCCGGGGAGGTCTACACCAAGTCAAGTTGAGACATACCAAGTACCCATCACAAACTCTTATCCCTCGCATTACATTATTTGCCTTTTGCCTCTCGTTTTCCTCTCCCCCACTTCACCTTTGCCGTTTTATTCACCCTCTTTTTTTCCGTTCGCCTTTTTTCGCTTGCTTGTTGTGTGCCTGTTTGCCCTGATGGCCTCGCCTAAAAACGTTGATCCTCACCTTAGAAGGTTGGAAGAAATTGAAAACAACGTTAGAAGCTTTATGACTTTGCAATTTGAGCATAATAATTTCTTTAGAAACGAGCTTAAAGAACAAAAAAGCTTTATGGAGTATATGAATAAAGAACTTGACGATATGTCTAAGGAATTTTATGGTTTGAAATCTTAGTTTGCTCATCTTGAAAACTTAATAGCCCAAATTTCAGATAAGCAGGCCACCTTAGTTAATAAGATGGCCGCCAAACCGGAAGAGCTAGAAGATAATAAGGATGAAGATCTAAAAGTGATTGATGTGTCTCCTATTAAATCTTTGTTTTCCAATATGAATCTTGATAATGATGGGACTGGAGATGAGTCAACTTTAGTTAAAAGGCGTCCCAATGATTCGGAGTTTTTAGATTTTGATGCAAAAATTGGTAAAAAGTGGGATTGAAGAGGTCAAAACTTTACATAGCAAGAACCCACTATTTTGGATTTCAAGGAATTTAATTATGATAATTATTCTCTGATAGATTGTATTTCCTTGTTGCAATCCGTGCTAAATTCTCCTCATGCTTATAGTCAAAATAAAGCTTTTACTAAACATATCGTTGATGCTTTAATGCAATCTTATGAAGAAAAGCTTGAATTAGAAGTTTCTATCCCTAGAAAACTTCATGATGAGTGGGAACCTACTATTAAAATTAAAATTAAAGATCATGAATGCTATGCTTTATGTGATTTGGGTGCTAGTGTTTCCACGATTCCAAAAACTTTGTGTGATGTATTAGGTTTCCGCGAATTTGATGATTGTTCTCTAAATTTGCATCTTGCGGATTCCACCATTAAGAAACCCATGGGAAGGATTAATGATGTTCTTATTGTCGCAAATAGGAATTATGTGCCCATAGATTTCATCGTTCTTGATATAGATTGCAATCCTACATGTCCTATTATTCTTGGTAGACCTTTCCTTAGAACGATTGGTGCAATTATTGATATGAAGGAAGGGAATATTAGATTCCAATTTCCATTAAGGAAAGGCATGGAACACTTTCCTAGGAAGAAAATTAAATTACCTTATGAATCTATTATGAGAGCCACTTATGGATTGCATACAAAAGATGATAATACCTAGATCGATTCTTGCCTTTATGCCTAGCTAGGGGCGTTAAACGATAGCGCTTGTTGGGAGGCAACCCAATTTTATTTTAGTTTCTTGCTTTTTATTTTCTTTTAGTAATAAATAATTGATCTAGCCTATGTTTAGATGTGGTTTTATGTTTTAATTAGTGTTTGTGCCAAGTAAAACCTATAGGATCTTCTTGGATGATAATTATTTGATCTTGCTGAAAAAGTCAGAAACTTTCTGCTCACGAAAACAATTGTTAAAAATCACCAGAACGTGATAAAATACTGATTCCAATTGCAGTAGATCAATAAACAAATTATCTAGGTCGTCCTATTTTGGTAGAATTTGTGAGTTATAGAAAGTTTGCAATTGATACAGATTACTACAGACTGTTCTGTTTTTGACAGATTCTGTTTTTCGTGTGTTGTTTGCTTATTTTGATGAATCTATGGCTAGTATCGGGGGGTATAAACCATAGAGAAGTTGGAATAAAGTAGGTTTAACACAAATATAAATAAAGAATGAGTTCATTACAGTACCTTAAAGTGGTGGTTTTTTTATTTCGCTAACGGAGCTCATGAGATTTTCTGTTGAGTTTTGTGTTGTGAAGTTTTCAAGTTTTGGGTAAAGATTTGATGGATTACGGAATAAGGAGTGGCAAGAGCCTAAGCTTGGGGATGCCCAAGGCACCCCAAGGTAAAATTCAAGGACAACCAAAAGCCTAAGCTTGGGGACGCCCCGGAAGGCATCCCCTCTTTCGTCTTCGTCCATCGGTAACTTTACTTGATGCTATATTTTTATTCACCACATGATATGTGTTTTGCTTGGAGCGTCTTGTATGATTTGAGTCTTTGCTTTTTAGTTTACCACAATCATCCTTGCTTTACACACCTTTTGGGAGAGACACACATGAATCGGAATTTATTAGAATACTCTATGTGCTTCACTTATATCTTTTGAGCTATATAATTTTGCTCTAGTGCTTCACTTATATCTTCTAGAGCACGGTGGTGGTTCTATTTTATAGAAATTATTGATCTCTCATGCTTCACTTAAATTATTTTGAGAGTCCCTTAGAACAGCATGGTAATTTTCTTTGGCTATAAAGTTAGTCCTAATATGATAGGCATCCCAGATGGATATGATAAAAACTTTCATATAGAGTGCATTGAATACTATGAGAAGTTTGATACTTGATGATTGTTTTGAGATATGAACGTGGTGATATTAAAGTTGTGCTAGTTGAGTAATTGTGAAATTTAGAAATACTTGTGTTGAAGTTTGCAAGTCCCGTAGCATGCACGTATGGTAACCGTTGTGTAACAAATTTGAAACATGAGGTGTTCTTTGATTGTCATCCTTATGAGTGGCGGTCGGGGACGAGCGATGGTCTTTTCCTACCAATCTATCCCCCTAGGAGCATGCGCGTAGTGCTTGGTTTTTGATGACTTGTAGATTTTTGCAATAAGTATGTGAGTTCTTTATGACTAATGTTGAGTCCATGGATCATACGCACTCTCACCCTTCCATCATTGCTAGCCTCTTCAGTACCGTGCATTGCCCTTTCTCACCTTGAGAGTTGGTGAAAACTTCGCCGGTGCATCCAACCCCCGTGATATGATACGCTCTATCACACATAAACCTCCTTATATCTTCCTCAAAACAACCACCATACCTACCTATTATGGCATTTCCATAGCCATTCCGAGATATATTGCCATGCAACTTTCCACCGTTTCATTTATTATGACACGCTTCATTATTGTCATATTGCCTTGCATGATCATGTAGTTGACATTGTATTTGTGGCAAAGCCACCATGCATAATTCATCATACATGTCACTCTTGATTCATTGCCCATCCCGGTACAACGCCGGAGGCATCCATGTAGAGTCATATTTTGTTCTAGTATCGAGTTGTAATCTTTGAGTTGTAAATAAATAGAAGTGTGATGATCATCATTATTAGAGCATTGTCCCAATAAAAAAAAGGGAAAGTCTAAAAAAAGGCCCAAAAAAAGAAAAGAAAAAAATAAAAGGGACAATGTTACTATCCTTTTCCACACTTGTGCTTCAAAGTAGCACCATGATCTTCATGATAGAGAGTCTCTTATTTTGTCACTTTCATATACTAGTGGGAATTTTTCATTATAGAACTTGGCTTGTATATTCCAACAATGGGCTTCCTCAAATGCCCTAGGTCTTCATGAGCAAGCAAGTTGGATGCACACCCACTTAATTTCTTTTGTTGAGCTTTCATACATTTATAGCTCTAGTGCATCCGTTGCAAGGCAATCCCTACTCCTTGCATTGACATCAATTGATGGGCATCTCCCTAGCCCGTTGATTGCCACCTCAATGTGAGACTTTCTCCTTTTTTGTCTTCTCCACATAACCCCCATCATTATATTCTATTCCACCCATAGTGCTATATCGATCGCTCACGCTCATGTATTGCGTGAAGGTTGAAAAAGTTTGAGATTACTAAAGTATGAAACAATTGCTTGGCTTGTCATCGGGGTTGTGCATGATGAGAGCATTCTTGTGTGACGAAAATGAAGCATGACCAAACTATATGATTTTGTAGGGATGAACTTTCTTTGGCCATGTTTTTTTGAGAAGACATAATTGCTTAGTTAGTATGCTTGAAGTATTATTATTTTTATGTCAATATTAAACTTTTATCTTGAATCTTTCGGATCTGAACATTCATGCCAGAATAAAGAAAATTACATTGAAGAATTATGTTAGAAAGCATTCCACATCAAAAATTCTGTTTTTATTATTTACCTACTCGAGGACGAGCAGGAATTAAGCTTGGGGATGCTTGATACGTCTCCAACGTATCTATAATTTTTTTATCGTTCCATGCTATTATATTATCCGTTTTGGATGTTTAATGGGCTTTATTATACACTTTTATATTATTTTTGGGACTAACCTACTAACCAAAGGCACAGTGCAAATTGCTGTTTTTTGCCTATTTCAGTGTTTCACAGAAAAGGAATATAAAACGGAATCCAAACGGAATGAAACCTTTAGGAGAGTTATTTTTGGAACAAATGTGATCCAGGAGACTTGGAGTAGACGTCAAGGAAGCAACGAGGCGGCCACAAGGCAGGGAGGCGCGCCCCACCCTCGTGGGCCCCTCGTGGCTCCACCGACCTACTTCTTTCGCCAATATATACTCATGTACCCCCAAACATCCGAGAGCACCACGAAACCCTATTTCCACCGCCGCAACCATCTGTACCCGTGAGATCCCATCTTGGGGCCTTTTCCGGCGCTCCGCCGGAGGGGGAATCGATCACGGAGGGCTTCTACATCAACACCATAGCCTCTCTGATGATGTGTGAGTAGTTTACCACAGACCTTCGGGTCCAAAGTTATTAGCTAGATGGCTTCTTCTCTCTCTTTGGATCTCAATACAAAGTTCTCCTAGATTCTCTTGGAGATCTATTCGATGTAATTCTTTTTGCGGTGTGTTTGTCGAGATCCGATGAATTGTGGGTTTATGATCAAGATTATATATGAACAATATTTTGTTCTTCTCTGAATTCTTATATGTATGATTTGATATATTTGCAAGTCTCTTCGAATTATCAGTTTGGTTTGGCCTACTAGATTGATCTTTCTTGCAATGGGAGAAGTGCTTAGCTTTGGGTTCAATCTTGCGGTGTCCTTTCCCAGTGACAGCAGGGGCAGCAAGGCGCGTATTGTATTGTTGCCATCGAGGATAAAAAGATGGGGTTTATATCATATTGCTTGAGTTTATCCCTCTACATCATGTCATCTTGCCTAATGCGTTACTCTGTTCTTATGAACTTAATACTCTAGATGCATGCTGGATAGCGGTCGATGTGTGGAGTAATAGTAGTAGATGCAGAATCGTTTCGGTCTACTTGACACGGACGTGATGCCTATATACATGATCATGCCTAGATATTCTCATAACTATACGATTTTCTATCAATTGCTCGACAGTAATTTGTTCACCCACCGTAGAATTTGCTATCTTGAGAGAAGCCACTAGTGAAACCTATGTCCCATGTGTCTATTTTCCATCTTATTAATCTCCTGTCAATTAGCTATTTCTGTCACCGTTTATTTTAAAATCTTTACTTGTCGGTGTTCTGGGAACGGGGGTCCCCAGACTTGCCTGCCTACGGCCAACCGTGTGGCCAAGCCAGCAGGCCGTATGGCCCATCTTCATCAACAAGGCATCCAAGACCCTCGCGAGGGTCCGAGCCTCGCGAGGCGGACGACGCAAGACATCCTCTAGAGTAGCCTAGCTAGGCAGGCTCACGAGGAGCGGAGATATCAAGGCGGGGCAAAACCTCACGAGGCTCTCATGACGTGAGCCATGACGAACGACACCAGGCGGGCGCCAGCGCGCGCAGCGTCCTTATTTCCTCTTTGGTGCTAAGGAGGCCAGTGCAGGCGAAGAGTACCGAGGCATCAGGCAAAGGTTGCTATATTGGTGCAACGAGACCAAGACCAGGAGGACGGCAAGGCGGAGGTCATCGTGGAGCCCAAGACGGCGTCACCACCAGAGCTTTTCGCAGGCGAAGACCACTTTTGTCAGGATAGCTTGTACTAGTTGTCCCCCTTCAAATTTTCCCGCCGTTGTTGGCTCCCTTACCGCTCGATATTTGGGAAGAGGACCAGGGCCTCTATAAATAGGTCTAGCCACCACAGTAGTAGCCATCGGATCTAGAGACGCGCACAAGCTCGTGCGTGCAAGAACACCTCAACCTCCGGAGGCTGTTCTTCCCCTGTACTATTCATCATCAGCCCTAGAGGCAATCCACCACCACCACACTGGAGTAGGGTATTACACCACAACGGTGGCCCGAACTAGTATAAATCTCGTGTCTTTCTGTGTTGCGAGTTTGTCGAGTTCGTCCGCGAGATCCTAGCGAGCTAGGGCGTAGATCGGTAGGAGGGAAAGACTCCACGCGCACCCCAGTGTTCGAACCTTAAGGGTTTGCCGGAACCCCACATCCGACATCTGGCACGCCAGGTAGGGGTGCGCCGGAGCTTCTTCTCCACCAACCAGCTCGCCGACGCTCCACAGCCACGATGTCCGGCGACTCAAGGGCCGGCTCCGATCACTGGGCGGCCTGGCTAGCCCGGGCAGCGCCGCCTGCCCATGAACATCTCGACCCCGCACTGCAGGCGGCGCGAGCGCCGCCAAACTCCGCCGGGCGCGGCCAGGCGTCATCCACCCTCACCCCGCGGCAAGTACGAGCCGCGGCAAGAGCGGCGAGTCATGCCACAGCCACGGCGCCGCACTCACGGCGGGAGCAAGCAAACATGCAGGCGGCACTCACGGTGGCAAGGGAGCTGCTGCGATGCAGGCTGATGGAGAGCGGCCGGGATACGCTGCTGGAGCGTGTTGCCAAGCTGCTAGATTTAGCGGCGTTGGGAGCACCACCCTTCTGCTATCGACTTCCTCCTCAGGCCGCTGCAGGGCCGCGTGGTGAACCTCACCACATCCGTGTGCCATCAACTACGCCCGGGGGCTTCATCAACATCAGCACGGCCAGCGGCGTAGGGGGCTCCGACTCCCCCCCATGCCGCCCGCGACAAGCACGAGCGCAAGCGTCACCCTCCATGGTCCCAGCCGGATGCCACACTACCATCCTCAGGACGCCACCCTGGGCCAAGCAACATGGAGCGTGGGGCACCACGGCGAGGTGTTTGGGGTGACGGCCCCGGAGGCCTACGTGCCCCGCATGTTGGACCAAGAGTACGCACCAGAGGACTACCCCGGCTCATTCGTTGGAGAAGATTGGGGAGAGGGGGCGCTAGGAGCTGAAGCCTTCCAAGAACCAATGGAGAACCACAACAGTCGCGCCGGCAACGGCAACTACAGGGTACCGCTAATCTCTCAGGAACAGGCTTATGCTAACCATGGGCTGCAGATGAACCAGGTTGCAGCATCGATCGACGACCCTGGCACGGCGGCACATGTTCCAACAAGGGAGACACGCTGGGGGCCGCCGGGAGGGAGCCAGGAGCAAGGCCCCTCCCCGCAGCGCGCGACGTCTGGCGACACCCGGAGGTAGGCCCTCTGCCGGGGAGGCCTCGACAACCCTTCCCCCGGCAGAGGACTTGTGGTCGCCGAGGGAACCGCTGGCGTCCTCTTTCCCTCCTTTGTGTCGTCCTGGTGACCGGTCGGCTCAGAGGAGGTCGAGGGTGGCGCAAGGCGGGGCCCTCGTCTAGCAATATGAAGCAAGGCCGGTACCTGTGAAGAAGGCCCAGTGCTTGTGAAGCTTGCCGCCCGTGACACTCTCACGTAATAATGAGTTGGGGCTGTGCACGCCCCGGAGTCTCAGGGGTGCCGGCCTCAGGCCCTAGGGCTCCCTCCCACGCCTAGTGGCAGCACTTAGCTCCGCGCTGGTGAGAAGACTTGAAGACCAGAAGACTAGACTAGGTGTCGGACGCGGCCTTTTGCTTTGGATCTCTCTTTCTGTAGCTTTGCTTTCTAGATCTGGATTTGAGTTGAAACCGAGTTTTTATCAATGTGCACGGGGGGAGCCTTTTCTCGTTTGAGCAATTTCTTGCCTTCTGGATCTCGTTTTGTCCGGGACTCATGTCCGTCGCCTTCCCCTCACGAGCTCCTCGCGAGCGGGACTGCGCGAAGCACGCGCACGCCAAGCGCACGCTAGCACTGCAACTGGTGCTCACCTCTAGTGGGGCCCCTTCTGACGGGGCGACGAGCTCCGCAGGATTCTTAGAAACTCAACGCGTCGCGACCCAGCTCAAAGCTGGCACTAACTAAGGTAAACCACGACAGAGAACTCGCACCCGGATTCATGAGCTCACGAGGACACAAACTCGCATTGCATAGGAAAGTAAAAAACTGCAGTTTGCTTACGTGAGGGGCTCCCCCTCTCAAAATGCTCTTACAAGTTTTCCAAGGGCCACACCCGAGTTTGTGCGCAGGGTGAAATGACAGGAGAGCAAGGGATCACCCAGAAATGTCGCTCGCTGCGTCACCCGCGGATGCCTCACTCGCGTCGTCGTCGTCTTCATCGGCATCATCGCCGCCATCGGCGATGCCCCCGTCGCCGTCGTCAACCACGTCGCCTTCGTCTCCGACGACCACCACCGTGTCATCCTCCGAAGTGAAGGCCCTGACCAACGCGTCCACATTGTCCTCAACCCAACGCGCTAGGTCGCCCCGGACAGCCGTGGGTACGGGGCGATAGCGGCGTCGAAATCAAAGTTGGGGTCGGCATTCAGGAGGTGGCTGAAGACACGGGAGCAAGCGCGCTCAAGTAGGCCACGACCCCTTTCCTCCACAAGCTGGCGAGCTCTGGCAGATCAGGTCTCCAGGCGCGTCACCACCTCGGTGAAGAAGGTCAGATGGCTGGCATAATCATTCAAGTGAGGGGCCGGCGCCTCCACGTCGCAAATATGGCCCAGGGCCATATTGGCCCTGTTCCGGAGATCCTGAAGCATAGGGGCATGCTCTCGCTCCAGCGTTCGTCGTTGGAGCACTTCCTCCATGTTTTGCCGTGCGACGGACTCAGCGTCATCAACCCGCCTCCGAAGGGAACGCAGCTCGGCGCGGGCGGAGGCCAAGTCCACCTGCGCCGTAACCAGGGCGGCGGCCGTGGCTTCCGCGCGCCTCTCAGCCTCATCCAACCTAGGCCTGAGGGCAGCGGCCCTGCCCACATCCTCCGTACCCGCGAGCTTCAGCTTCAGGTCGTACCTACCCTCCAGGTCTGCCCAAACCTCGGCCACCCGGCGATTGACCTCCTCCTCGACTCTGGTCTCGCGAGCCCCGACGGCATCTTCTGCTTGAGCAACTTGACGCTCCCTCGTCTCCAGTCGCTCGAGCTCGAGGCTGCGCTCCATGGCTTCCAGAGCCAGCGCCTCGCCGCGCTTCCAGACCTCCTCAACCTTCGCGGGCGTCCCCCTCAGCGATGCAAGAGCGGCCCTGCGTGCCTCCACCTGTTGCTCAAGGGACGCGCTCCAGGCCTGGAGCTCCCACGCGCGCTTCTCCGCATCCTCACGACGACAGTCAGCCTCGCGAGCCTCTTCCAAGGCTCGCGAGCGGATTTCATGGGCAATCTTGAGGGATGCCTCGGCCTTCGCATTCTCAAGGTCGTGCTGATAGCGGCCGAGGTTGATGGCCACCTTCAGCTTGCGCTGCTCCTCCACCAGCTGGAGACCTTCAGCCTCAAGGCGCGAGTCAATACCAGCGAGCTCTTCACCCAGTCGACTCATCGCGCCCATCGCCTCCTAGAAGAGCTCGTGACGAACTATGATCTGCCCGCGCTCGAGCTCGAACGCTCGGCCCACCTCGTCCACCACCTCCGGGGTAGCGGGCGGGGCGCCAAGTGGCGCGCCACCTCCCGGCAGGTGGCTGGGGGCTGACGCCGTACCCGACGTCAGCCAGTCCTCGCGAGAAGCCCGAGCATCGGGGCATGCTGCATGAAGAGGAGCCGAAGATCGAAGCCAACCAGCTGCTGTCTATGAGCAAAGGAGGGGTCCTGGGCACACCCACCAGGCTCCACGCCAGACCGTGGGGGGAGTGACAAAGCCGCGGGCTCAACGCGCCACGAAGGCAGAGATGCTCCCCCAACCGACCCTGCTCCAGGGGCGGTAAGCAGACCAGGAATGCTCAAGGCCGATGGGGGAGTCAAGGAAGGAGGAGGCCGTTTCTCAGGACGCACAGCCGCCTCGACTGAAGGAGCCCTGAAGAACTGACGTCAGGAGATGAAAAACAGCACACAAGGAGCCACAGCGATACGATACTTACGCGTCAACGGCGATGTACTTCCTCCGCTTCAGCGGTCCAAAGATGTTGCTGCCGCTAGGGGAACCTTTCCTCTTGCGGAGCTCCTCGAAGTCCACACAAAGACGACCGAAACGCTGGACGTGACGGCCGATGCACAGCGGGGCCGAAGAAGAGCTCGGAAGGATGTCTTCAGGGGCGCCCGGTTGCAGCAAACAGCCGGGCACCGTTTCACCACCACCTCCCGAGGCTCCTGGAGCCTTGGCCTCGGGAGTCGCATGCTGCATCTCCTCAGCAACCGACGCCTCGGGAGGGGGTGGCGGGCTTCTGAGGACGATGCCCTAGGATCCCCACTCGGCACGTGCTCCTCAGCATTCGAGCCACCGGCCTCCGCCGGAGCTCGCCCACCTGCACCGTCGCTTGGGGCGAGCTCAGCACCAGGGGCAAGGAAGGGAACCACGATGACGGGGTTCTCACGAGGCCCCTCCAGGCCGATCGGCCGCGGCCCCCACTCGTCAAGAGGAGGCATGTTCTCTGCAAATTCATCCTTGTTCTCGCAGCGGTACAGTAAGCAATTCTTCCCAGGCAGTTCGGCCGGCAAATGGACACCCATCAGGACCTTGAGCACTGTCTGCCGCGTCCCGAGAAGGAGCCCAAACTCCTGAAACCTCATGTGGTCCTGGCTGTTGAGCAAGGTCCACATTGGGCGAGATTGGCGCTGAAGCGGAGCAACCCGGCGCTTGACGAATTCCTTCACCACCATCGGCGCGTCACGCCGCGATCCTTCAGCAACCTCAACCTGAGCCAGACATGGGCAAGACGGGGGCTCGTGAGCCGCTGATGGCTCCAGCCGGAGTTAGGAACAGCAGGCCCTGGCGGTGCCTGGAGCAGAGGACTGAGCACGCCAGCATCGACGAACACCCATCGCGTCTGAAATTCGCCCGTGGATGGAGGAAGCTCGAAGTCGATCCCCTCGCCCGCCGTCGCGGCCACGGCCTGGAAGCTCACGCACCCTGAGCTTTGCTGAAGGTCGATCAGATGCAATGAGAAGAAATGGTGGAGGAGGGCCACAGAAGGGGCTATGCCAACCATGGCTTCGCACACGAAGGCGAAGACGGCGAGGAGAGTCACAGACTGAGGGTCAAGATGAAGCATGTGGATCTGATAATGTTCAAGCACCGCGTTGAAGAAGGCGAAGAAGGGAAGAATCAGGCCAGCCCAGAGGGCATCTATGAAGATTGGGACTTCGGTGGCCGCCTGAGCCGTCCGAGTGCGAGACGCAGGCCAAGCCACCGTCTCCCCCCACTCGTTGAAGCTGGAAGCAAGCATCGGGCGCACCTTGTCCATGGCCTCGTCGTTGAGCACCCGAGACTGGCCGAGCGCCGGCACAACGGACGGAGGCGCAGCAGGCAGAGATAGAGGTCTCTTCCCCTTTTCTGCTTGTTTCGGCGCCATGGCAATGGAGCAGGCGGAGCGCAAGTCAGATTGGAGAAGAGAAACAGAGTCTCGAGGAAGCAGGGGGATTAGGGAAGCAAGGCGCGGACGACGGAGGAATAACTATGTAGGTCGCGGGGGCCGCATAGCTAGGCGGATTCAAGGGCAGCGTGGGGAAGCGGAGACGACCACGTCTAATCAACCGCCACGCGTCAACCGAGGCCGCAGGCTTTTGGGGCCCGCGGTGCTCCAAACTTGACCCTTGGCTTCGCTGCGAAGCCAAGCCCAAGCGCACCTTGGGCCCGGGGGCTACTGTCGGCGTTCTGGGAACGGGGGTCCCCAGACATGCCTGCCTGCGGCCCACCGCGTGGCCAAGCCAGCAGGCCGTACGGCCCATCTTCATCAACAAGGCATCCAAGACCCTCGCGAGGGTCCGAGCCTCGCGAGGCGGACGATGCAAGACCTCCTCTGGAGTAGCCTAGCCAGGCAGGTTCACAATGAGCGAAGATATCAAGGCGGGGCAAAACCTCACGAGGCTCTCGTGACGTGAGCCATGACGAACGACACCAGGCGGGCACCAGCGCGCGTAGCGTCCTTATTTCCTCTTTGGTACTAAGGAGGCCAGCGCAGGCGAAGAGTACCGAGGCATCAGGCAAAGGTTGCTATATTGGTGCAACGAGACCAAGACCAGGAGGAAGGCAAGGCAGATGTCATCGTGGAGCCCAAGACGGCGTCACCACCGGAGCTTTTCACAGGCGAAGACCACTTTTGTCAAGATAGCTTGTACTAGTTGCCCCCCTTCAAATTTGCCCGCCGTTGTTGGCTCCCTTCCCGCTCGATATTTGGGAAGAGGACCATGGCGTCTATAAATAGGTCTAGCCACCACAGTAGTAGCCATCGAAACCAGAGATGCGCACAAGCTCGTGCGCGCAAGAACACCTCAACCTCAGGAGGCTGTTCTTGCCCTGTACTGTTCATCATCAGCCCTAGAGGCAATCCACCACCACCACACTGGAGTAGGGTATTACACCACAACGGTGGCCCAAACCAGTATAAATCTCGTGTCTTTCTGTGTTGCGAGTTCGTCCGCGAGATCCTAGCGAGCTAGGGCATAGATCGGTAGGAGGGAAAGACTCCGCGCGCACCCCAGTGTTCGAACCTTAAGGGTTTGCCGGAACCCCACATCTGACATTACTTTCCAATCTATACAACAAAAATACCAAAAATATTTATCTTATTATGTCTATCAGATCTCACTTTTGCAAGTGGCCGTGAAGGGATTGACAACCCCTTTATCGCGTTGGTTGTAAGGTTCTTATTTGTTTGTGCAGGTACTAGGGACTTGCGTGTAGTCTCCTACTGGATTGATACCTTGGTTCTCAAAAACCGAGGGAAATACTTACGCTACTTTGCTGCATCACCCTTTTCTCTTCAAGGAAAAACCAACGCATGCTCAAGAGGTAGCAACCACCAACTCCAGCGTGCGCGGAGTGCTCGCCGAGGGCTTGTCGCCCGTCAAGGCCCTGGCCCTCTTTGCCACCCTCTAGGCCAACGTCTCCGTGTCCCTGTGAAGATAACATCAAGTTAGAGGAGGATAGCACAGGCGTGGGGTCAGGAGATGGTGGAGGGCGAAGTACTTACTCGTCCTCCGCCTCCTCTTCCACTAGCCTCCTCTTCCTCTTCGAGCTGAAGGACCCGAGGTCAAAATTAACCTCCACCACCTTCTTCGCTGCCGCGGCTCTCGTCTGGCGCACGGACTGCTCCTGGACCTGTTGCCACTGCGCGGTCCTGCCGGGCCGGACCGGCTCGCCGGAGCTGGCCCGCTGCAGGACACGCCTCTTCCCCATGGCCGAGGGGTCATCAGCCTCGGCCTCTTCTTCGGCCGACTCCTCGACCACGTCTTCGATGAGGAGGGCCCTGGCACCGGCACTGCTGGCCTCCCCAGCAGACTCCGCCCATCTGGCGAGCTCTTTCTCCTCCGCGGCCGCGTCAGCCTCGTCCTCCACGGTGCCGGCGCTGCCAGTCTCCTTGGCGAGCGCCGCCTTCACCGCCCTGGCGGCGATGTAGTCCAGCTCCTTGGTGGTGTCGCGGATGAGCAGTGGCTCGTTGCCGGACATAATTCTCCGACAAGTTGTTGAAGAACGCCTGCACCTCCTCTGTTTCTGGCCCATCCCAGAGCAGACCAAGGCCGTGCGCGTTGAAGTCCGACATCATGGCGATGATGGCGGTCTAGCGAGAGTTGTTTCTCAATGGGACCACTCCCGCGGCAACCCAAACAGAGACACCTTGACGGCCTTACCGGCCTTCTCGGCCCTGCCGGTCCTCTCAGCCCTGCCGTCGTCACTCACCTTGAGCTGGAAGAGCCTCTGGCAGAAATAGGCGCGCCCCATCACTGTGAAGTTGTGCTTTGATAACCCACAAGTATAGAGGATCGCAACAGTTTTCGAGGGTAGAGTATTCAACCCAAATTTATTGATTCGACACAAGGGGACCCAAAGAATATTCTCAAGTATTAGCAGCTGAGTTGTCAATTCAACCACACCTGGAAGACTTAATATCTGCAGCAAAGTATTTAGTAGCAAAGTAGTATGGAAGTAACGGTAACGGTCAAAAGTAACAGTAGCAGTTTTGTAGTAATCTTAACAGTGGCAACGGAAAAGTAACTAAGCAAAGATCAATATGTGAAAAGCTCGTACGCACTGGATCAGCGATGGATAATTATGTCGGATGCGATTCATTATGCAACAGTTATAACATAGGGTGACACAGAACTAGCTCGTGTTCATCAATGTAATGTAGGCATGTATTCCGAATATAGTCATACGTGCTTATGGAAAAGAACTTGCATGACATCTTTTGTCCTACCCTCCCGTGGCAGCGGGGTCCTATCGGAAACTAAGGGATATTAAGGCCTCCTTTTAATAGAGTACCAGACCAAAGCATTAACACTTAGTGAATACATGAACTCCTCAAACTACGGTCATCACCGGGAGTGGTCCCGATTATTGTCACTTCGGGGTTGCCGGATCATAACACATAGTAGGTGACTATTGACTTGCAAGATAGGATCAAGAACTCACATATATTCATGAAGTCATAATAGCTTCAGATCTGAAATCATGGCACTCGGGCCCTAGTGACAAGCATTAAGCATAGCAAAGTCATAGCAACATCAATCTCCAAACATAGTGGATACTAGGGATCAAACCCTAACAAAACTAACTCGATTACATGATAAATCTCATCCAACCCATCACCGTCCAGCAAGCCTACAATGGAATTAATCACGCACGGCGGTGAGCATCATGAAATTGGTGATGGAGGATGGTTGATGATGACGACGACGATGGATTCCCCTCTCCGGAGCCCCGAACGGACTCCAGATCAGCCCTCCCGAGAGAGATTAGGGCTTCGCCGCGGCTCCATATCATAAAACGCGATGAATCCTTCTCTCTGATTTTTTTCTCCCCGAACGTGAATATATAGAGTTGGAGTTGAGGTCGGTGGAGCCTCAGGGGGCCCACGAGATAGGTGGCGCGCCCCAGGGGGTGGGCGCGCCCTCCACCCTCGTGGACAGGGTGTGGACCCCCTGGTGTTGATTCTTTCGCCAGTATTTTTTATTTATTCCAAAAATATTCTCCGTGAAGTTTCAGGTCATTCTGAGAATTTTTTATTTCTGCACAAAAATAACACCATGGCAATTCTGCTGAAAACAGCGTCAGTCCGGGTTAGTTCCATTCAAATCATGCAAGTTAGAGTCCAAAACAAGGGCAAAAGTGTTTGGAAAAGTAGATACGTTGGAGACGTATCATGCTTCAAACCGGGGCGGAGCCTCATGATGTCAGCCGCGTTCCTGTAGTCCCAGGTCGGCCTCCCCTTGTTGTGCAGTGGGGCAATCCGGCAACGGATGAAATCAGCCCCAATCATCTCGAGGGTGAGCCCGGCCTCGGTGAGGCGAAGGTTCTTGGTGGTGGCGACCGAGAGCTTCTTGTCGTTGGCATCGAGGTCGCTCCAGTCCATGCGGCGGACCGGCGGACCCAGCAGAACTCCCATGGATCTTCCTCCTCGATCCAGCACCACGGGCTCCGCCACTCGTCCCACCTGTCCTTCTGGGCGCCCTCCGGATACGTGACCTTCTCCTAAGACCTCGGGATCTAGGTGATGAAGCCGGAGATAGCACCCCCTGGCTGGATGCGTGGGTAGAAGTAGTGGCGGAAGAGCGTCGTGCTAGGGAGCACTCCGGCGAAGCCCTCGTAGAGATGGGCGAAGAAGGCCATGCACGTAACGGCATTCGGCGTAAGATCCAGAAGACGGAAGCCATAGGTGTGCATGACATCATTGAAGAAATCAGAGAAGCGGGGGCAGAGCCCGCAAGAGAAGTAGTCGATGAAGAAGGGGTACCGATTTGGGACGGCCTTGGCGAAATTGGCAGGGACAATGCGCGTGGCGGGGTGCCCCGTCGTCTTCCTCCCCCACAGGGGCTTGAAGTAGTCCCTGAGATGGACCGCATTGACCGTCGAGGGGAAGTAGGCGAGCTACGTCCGCAGCACCGCCAACTCCCTCTCCGGCTCCTCCTTCTCCCCGACGTCCTTGGCCGCCCCCTTGCCTTTCTTGGGCGCCATGGCGACTGAGAGGGGAGGGAGGATTAAGGGAAGTGAGGGCGCGGCGGCGGCGAGCAAAGACAAGAGCTTGAGGAAGAAGAAGGGAGCAACGGTTCTGAGATTGGAGAAGGCATAGGGGGTAAATGAGCAGCGTGCCTGCGGTTTTCCTTTTTATGGGGAAGGCGCGGGCCGCCTCTTTAACATTTACCATGATGGGACGCAATCGCGCAGCAACCGCCCCACGCACGACCCCCATGTCACGCATTCAACGCGGGTCATGGGGAAGCGCAACTGGCGAGAGAGTTACCGTGGTAAAACTCCGCCACGCGCGTGCAAAAGTAGGGGTCCTTTGTGTACCCCTTTACTTGTGCGTGGGCAGTCGCAGCCACCCGCCCGCGGCCACGCTTGGCGGGGCAGAAGAAGCGAAGGCACCAGACTACCAGAGCAACACCAAGACAGAGGCGCGAGGAGCAAGGGGACAAGGTGGGCTTTCCCCCTGGCAAGAGCCTTGCCGGGGCAGCCTACGTAGCCCCGGCAAGAACCTTGCCGGGGCAACTTGCCCAACACTAGCAAAGCTGCCACCCTTGAGCCTAAGAGTTCCGACACCATCAACAACGTTGGAACCAAGGCTCGGGAGGTGCCTGCATGGTGGCATGCAGATCTTTGTGAAGACCAAGAACATACAAGACTAGATGAGAATCAGAAGACGGAAACCCCCGGCAAGATCCTTGCCAGGGACGCTCACAAGACCCCTGACAAGACCCTTGCCGGGACACCTGCGAGACCCCGCTGAGGCCCTTGCCGGGGCCCTAGCAAGACCCTTGCCGGGGACATCTACGGGGCCGCAGCCAGGCCCACACCTGCCAAGGCTCCACCGCCGTTCCAACACAGCAGTCAGGCCGCCAACAAGGCAGGCACCTGCGTGGCGACGTGCAACTTCCAGGCCAACTCAACAAGCACCTGCGTGGTGGCATGCAGATCTTCGTGAAGACTCTGCCACCGCACCAACTCAGCAGCCAGCCAACGTGGCACTGCACGCCCAGTCATCCTGGACGCGCGTCAGAGCGAGGCGAAGCAGCGACGGACAGGACGAGCTTCCTTGTCGTCCCCGATAAAGTGAGAGGGCACGTCTGCAGCGCATTAAGTGTGTTTTGTCCTACGGTGCCAGGGATAGACTTGCATACAGTACCAACTTTCCACCTCCTATGTGCCACTATGGCGACCCCTTTGGCTATAAAAGGAGGCCCGAGGCATACTGGAGGAGGATTCGGACTTTTTGGACCCTGCACGCTTTGTAGCTAGTCCAAGAACACCATATAAACACAAACCAGCTGGGGTAGGGTATTACGCATCACTTGCGGCCCGAACCTGGATAAATTCCCCGTGTTGATCTTCTCAACCCGCTCTTCCCACAGCCCCGTGCCCGCCAACTGTAGAAGGGATTCCCCGTGATCCCATAGGTGTCGTTTCCACCGGCAGAGTGGCATCCCCTCTTTCTTCCAACGACCATCGGTATTTTACTCGAAGCTATATCTTTATTCGTCACATAATATGTGTTTTGCTTGGAGCGTCTTGTATGATATGAGTCTTTTCTTGTTTTATTTTGTGTTTTAAGTCATCAATCCTGGCTGGACACACCTATTTGAGAGAGCCAAAATTATGTCATGACTTGTTAGAATTGCTCTCTATGCTTCACTTAAATTTTTATGAGCAATGGACTTGCTCTCGTGCTTCACTTAAATCTTTTTGAGCATGGTGTGCTTTAGTATTTTTGAAGAAATGCTCTCTTGCTTCACTTAGATTTATTTGAGAGTTAGTAAAATTTTCAAGAAATTCTCTCTTGCTTCACTTAAATTATTTTGGGAGAAAGAAAAATTTATGCTCATGATCTTCACTTATATTTGTTTGAGCTTATCAAAAGCAACACATGAAAATTAGTCCCAAAGTGATAGATATCCAAGAAGGATATAATAAAAACTTTCATGAAGATCATTGGACAAAATAAACATGATTCTTAGTAATAGTTTTGAGATATGATGATGTGATATGTGAGTTGTGTTGATGAGTAATTATGCTTTAGTAAGAATATTGGTGTTAAGGTTTGTGATTCCCTATGCAAGTATGAAAGTCAATAGTCATGCAATGAAATTATATCTACTTGTGGTGCATTATTTGGTGTTAATTATGCTTAATGCTTGCTTATGAGATTATTCATTTCTTGGTTGGTCGCTTCTCAATCTTTTGCTAGCCTTCATTTTGCACTAAGTATGACCTTACTTGTGCATCCAGAATCCTTTAAACCAGTTTTGCCACATGAGTCCACTATATCTACCTATATGCGGTATTCTCTTGCCGTTCTAAGCAAATTTGCATGTGCCATCTATAATTTTCAAAATAAACTTCTCTTTTGTTTTTTTGTTTGTTTCCCTCGTGGAGCGGTGATGGGTGGCTAATATTTTCCATGCTCGATGTGTTATTCTCACGATGAGTGTTTGTTCACTTGTCATTGCACGAGAGCAAGGCAAAGGTTTTAGGGATGCCTAGTCCTGAAATGAAAAAATGAATTTACTTTATGTTATCAAATAATAAATTCCTTGGAAAGTGTTGGTATGGAGGGCAACCGTGGATACGGCTAGCCATGGAAAGTGAAAGTATGGTGGAAAAAGGAATAAACTTTATTTTCTGTTTGGGAACCGCCTATGATATATCTAGCATGGAAAGTGTTGGGAACTCTAAGTCAGTTTCGTTGGTGGGATGGATACGCCTCCCAAAAAAATTATCTCTAATTTTTCGCTTTGAGCTCTGGCACCTCTACAAATCCCTACTTCCCTCTGCGAAGGGCCGTTCTTTACTTTATGCAATTTTTATTTTGAATTTGAGTCTCCATCTTCTCTTGTAAAAGCACCAACTAAGAGGCAATATGATCGTACTTGAGTATTGGGTGTAGCTAATATGCGAGTGTGTTCCATGAATGGATCGATGTTTGAGCATGATGGGTAGGGATAACTTATTTTAGCATTGATATTTTGAAAGACATGGTTGCTTGTTGATATGCTTGAGTATTGAAATTATCATGTCAAAACTAGACTATTGCTTTGAGTCACATAAAAGTCCAAATGTCCATGCTATAAAGAAAAGAATATGATATGACATGTTAGGCAGCATTCCACATCAAAAATTCTGCTTTTATCACTTACCTACTCGAGGACGAGTAGGAGTTAAGCTTGGGGATGCTGATACGTCTCCAATGTATCTATAATTTTTTTATTGTTCCATGTTGTTATATTATCAATCTTGGATGTTTTATAATCATTTTATAGTCATTTTACATCATTTTTTGGTACTAACCTATTGACATAGTGCCAAGTGCCAGTTGTTGTTTTCTGCATGTTTTTTACATTGCAGAAAATCAATATCAGACGGAATCCAAATGCAACGAAACTTCACGGAGATTTTTTATGGACTAGAAGGAAAGTAATGGGCCCTGGTTGCGCCTAGGTGGTGCCCCGAGGGAGGCACAACCAACCAGGGTGCGCCAGGAGGCCCAGGCGCGCCCTGGTGGGTTGTGCCCACCTCGGGTGCCCCCCGGACCGCCTCTTTGCTCTGCAAATACCCCAATATTACCAAAACCCTAGGGGAGTCGACTAAATATTCATTCAACCGCCGTAGAGTCCAGAACCACCAGATCCAATCTAGACACCTTCTCGGATGGGGTTCACCACCTCCATTGGTGCCTCTCCGATGATGCGTGAGTAGTTCTTTGTAGACCTTCGGGTCCGTAGTTAGTAGCTAGATGGCTTCCTCTCTCTTGCCGAATTCTCAATACAATGGTCTCTTGGAGATCCATATGATGTAACTATTTTTGCGGTGTGTTTGTTGGGATCTAATGAACTTTGAGTTTATGATCAGTTATATCTTTTTATATCCATGAAAGTTATTTGAGTTTCTTTGATCTCTTATATGCATGATTGCTTATATACTCATATTTCTTCTCCGACATTTGGGTTTTGTTTGGCCAACTTGATCTATTTATCTTGCAATGGGAAGAGGTGCTTTGTAGTGGGTTCGATCTTACGGTGCTTGATCCCAGTGAAAGAAGGGGAAACGACACGTATGTATCGTTGCTACTAAGGATAAAACGATGGGGTCTATCTCTACATAGGTAGATCTTGTCTACACAATGTCATCGTTCTTATTGCATTACTCCGTTTTTCCATGAACTTAATACACTAGATGCATGCTGGATAGCGGTCGATGTGTGGAGTAATAGTAGTAGATGCAAGCAAGAGTCGGTCTACTAATCTTGGACGTGATGCCTATATAATGATCATTGCCTGGATATCATCACGATTATTTGAAGTTCTATCAATTGCCCAACAGTAATTTGTTTGCCCACCGTTTGCTATTTTTGTCGAAAGAAGCCACTAGTGAAACCTGCGGCCCGCGGGTCTCTTTCTCATATATTTGCCTTTGCAATCTACTTTTATTTTGCATTTATTTTCAGATCTATTAAACCAAAAATGAAAAAAATACCTTGTTGCATTTTATTTTATTTGCGATCTATTTATTCAATCTATTACAACTTTCTCCCGTCCACACGCCGTTTCTGGCGCCGTTACCCGAAAGGGATTGACAACCCCTTTAACACGTCGGGTTGGGAGGTGTTGTTATTTGTGTGCAGGAGCTGTTTACGTTGTGTTGCTTGGTTCTCCTACTGGTTCGATAACCTTGGTTTCATATCTTAGGGAAATACCTACCGCCGCTGTGCTGCATCATCCCTTCCTCTTTGGGGAAATACCAACGACGTAGCTTCAAGCGACATCAATGCCTATATAATGATCATTGCCTGGATATCGTCATGATTATTTGAAGTTCTATCAATTTCCCAACAGTAATTTTTTCACCCACCGTTTGCTATTTTTCTCGAGAGAAGCCACTAGTGAAACCTACGGCCCCCGGGTCTCTTTCTCATATATTTGCCTTTGCGATCTACTTTTCTTTTGCGTTTATTTTCAGATCTATTAAACCAAAAATACAAAAATACTTTGCTGCAATTTATTTTATTTGTGATCTATTTATTCAATCTATTACAACTTTCTCCCGTCCACGCACCATCTTGAGGCGCCGTTACCCGAAAGGGATTAACAACCCCTTTAACACGTTGGGTTGCGAGTGGTTGTTGTTTGTGTGCAGGGGTTGTTTATGTTGCATTGCTTGGTTCTCCTACTGGTTCGATAACCTTGGTTTCATATCTGAGGTAAATACCTACCGCCGTTGTGCTGCATCATCCCTTCCTCTTTGGGGAAATACCAACGTAGCTTCAAGCAACATCATAGGTGTCGCAAGTTTACTCAAAACAGAAGGAGAATTAAGTGCGGAGCTAGATGGCAGTTCCTTACCTCCCCTCGTAGTTGAGGGAAAAATCTTGGTTCTTTGATCTTTCAAATTCCTCATAGTGATCAACAGATATAAATACCAAGTGACTCAGAGAATAGAGCTATGCCCCCCCCTGCAACAGCGCCAGAAAAAGGACTTGATAACCCACAAGTATAGGGGGTCGCAATAGTTTTCGAGGGTAGAGTATTCAACCCAAATTTATTGATTCGACACAACGGGAGCCAAAGAATATTCTCAAGTATTACCAGTTAAGTTGTCAATTCAACCACACCTGAAAGACATAATATCTGTAGCAAAGTAGTATGGAAGTAACGGTAACAGTGGCAAAAGTAACAATAGCAGTTTTGTAGCAATTGTAACAGTAGCAACGGAAAAGTAACAGAGCAAATATCAATATGAAACGAGCTCGTAGGCAATGGATCAATGATGGATAATTATGTCGGATGGCATTCATCATGCAACGGTTATAACATAGGGTGACACAGAACTAGCTCCAATTCATCAATATAATGTAGGCATGTACTTCGTATATAGTCATACGTGCTTATGGAAAAGAACTTGCATGACATATTTTGTCCTACCCTCCCGTGGCAGCAGGGTCCTATTGGAAACTAAGGGATATTAATGCCTCCTTTTAATAGAGTACCGAACTAAAGCATTAGCACTTAGTGAATACATGAACTCCTCAAACTACGGTCATCACCGGCAGTGATCCCGACTATTGTCACTCCGGGGTTGCCCGATCATAACACGTAGTAGGTGATTTTTGTCTTGCAAGATAGGATCAAGAACACAAATATATTCATGAAAACATAATAGGTTCAGATCTGAAATCATGGCACTCGGGCCCTAGTGACAAGCATTAACCAGAGCAAAGTCATAGGAACATCAATCTTAGAACATAGTGGATACTAGGTATCAAAACCCTAACAAAACTAACTTGATTACATGGTAAATCTCATCCAACCCATCACGGTCCAGCAAGCCTACGATGGAATTACTCAAGCACGGCGGTGAGCATCATGAAATTGGTGACGGAGGATGGTTGATGTTGACGATGGCGACAAATTCCCCTCTCCGGAGCCCCGAACGGACTCCAGATCTGCCCTCCCGAGGAAGAACAGGGCTTGGCGGCGGCTCCATATCGTAAAACACGATGAATCCTTCTCTCTGATTTTTTTTCTCCCCGAAAGAGAATATATGGAGTTGGAGTTGAGGTCGGTGGAGGTCCAGGAGCCCACAAGGTCGGGAGGCGCGCCCCAGGGGGGTGGGCGCGCCCCCCACCCTTGTAGCCAGGGTGTGGGCCCCCTTCGGTTGATTCTTTCGCCAATTATTTTTTATATTTTCTAAAAATAATCTCCATTGATTTTCAGGTCATTCCGAGAACTTTTATTTCTGCACAAAAAGAACACCATGGAAATTCTGCTGAAAACTGCGTCAATCCGGGTTAGTTCCATTCAAATCATGCAAGTTAGAGTCCAAAACAAGGGCAAACGAGTTTGGAACAGTAGATATGACGGAGATGTATCATTGACCCACCTAAAGGAACCGAATGTTGAAGTGATATGCGCCCTGTACCGATACAACTGAATTTGGTGCCAAAAATACTGGACTTAGGTATAGTCATGCAGATTTTTTCGTAGTGGAGTTACGTGCTGACCTGTCCTATTTTTACTCGTCTAATTAACTGACTGCTCCTACTTTGCTACACCTAGAACGATTTAGGGGTGATGGGATTGCGTAGTGATATGGAAACTTTTAATTGGAGATTAGTAGGACGTGGGCCCACTCTAAAAATGTTGGGCGGTCAGTTGATTAATTTTTTATCTTAAGAAGGGTTGCCCCCTCTGATTTTCATTAAACAAAACCATATGGTTCAGTAACAGCCTAAAGCAACAAACTGTTAGGAAATTAAAACGTAACCAACAGCTTGGTCACAAACGACCATAGCAACAAGAAGAGTAGCAAAAGCCATGCTCACCGATGATAAAATCTTAGAACTATAGACTATAGACCAAGTCTTAGACCACAAAAGAAAATAGACCAACGAGATAACAAGCAAACAAGTCTCAGACAATACCAAAAGCGAAGAACTAAAACAATTCTGGGAAAAACGCATGTCATTAGCCGCAACAAAGTGAAGTAGTCATAA
The DNA here is from genome assembly GCF_018294505.1 of Triticum aestivum. Taxonomy (NCBI): domain Eukaryota; kingdom Viridiplantae; phylum Streptophyta; class Magnoliopsida; order Poales; family Poaceae; genus Triticum; species Triticum aestivum. The sequence goes on from NC_057796.1 coordinate 467,938,312, forward strand.
AAACATCACCCAGAGGCAGAGCATCTTCTACGATCTTCAGCCACTGCCCTGCGATGCCTTGTACACTTCACTTGCTACTTGTTCTAACAGCCTTGCTCCCAACATCAAAACCTCTTTGTTTGTCTCCTTTATCTACAAAATAAACAACCAAGTGATCCAAACGAAAATGAGCTTGATGAGAATCATGGGGTCACTATATTTTTTTTTGATAAATATCACACTAGTCCTGTATTTCCACAAAGTCCAGAATATTGCAAATACATCAACCAAAAAAAATTGTTATCCTTTGAAAAGCTTCTAATCCAGCTTCCAAAGCAATGTTCAACAAAAATATGAATTGTGTGCAGGTTAACAGAACATTTCAACAAGCTTCACACAAGGGTAGCAGCAGAACATCAAAATAATAAATGATATATTGTTTCAACTTGCCAAAAAAGACACACATTTTACTACCCTTCCATCCCCTCCTAAGGAGGGATTCCTTGGTTAGTATGTGTCTTTGGCAATAAGCCAAAGAAAGAGTTTCATATTCGCATGCACTTTGACCTTCCAAAGAAATTTTTGTCAAAATTTACAATCTGCCTCACAATGAGCTTCCTATATAAGGAGTTGACAGTAAAAAATATATCAATAGTCAAAGTCCACTTAGAATCATCTTTGCCAGACCCCATTTCAATTCTTTCACATCTCAGTTTAAGATTTCTCCATAGTTCCAGTGTTTCCCCATGCAATGTCGTTCTAAATCTAAAACCTTCCCATCCTATATGAAGTGAAAAACCACAGTAATATTGTGGTTATAGCAAAGGAAAAATTAGGCTAGAAAAAGCAATTTTAAGGGTTTATCATCTCCCCAAATATCTTCCTAGAACCTAGTGTTATGACCATCCCCTAGTTTAGCCCTAGAGACACAACCATCGGGCACATATTTATTGAGTAAGATAGATTGCCAAAGACCACTTTTAGTTTCCAACTTCCAAAACCATTTAGCTAATAGAGCTTTGTCCATAATTTCAAGATTTAAAATCCCTAGAACCCTAGGTCTTTAGGTTTGTAGCAGGTTTTCCAGTTGACCAAATGATACTTCTTTTTGTCTTCATCCCAATGCCAAACCATTCTATCTCTTAAGAAAATCAGCTTTCTTCAAATCACCCATTGGGATGGGGTAGAATGACATCATAAATAGTGACATATTAGTTAAGCATGCCTGTACCAAGGTAATCCTTCCACCAATTGATCACGGAAGCTTCGCTTACTAGCAGGAAGACCTCTACTTAATTTTTTCCACCACACAAGTCCAATGTTTATTTCTGATTCTAATATTAGACACATGCATCCTTAGGTATCTCATAGGTCAAAAAACTGTTTTACAAGTAAAAATTTCCTAGAATATGTTCATTTTGTTCTTGGCCTCTCCAACAAAGAATAATTCACTTTTATGGAAATTAATTGGGAGATCAGACATCTCTTCAAAGGCACTAAGAATAAATTTCAAATTCCTAGCACTTTCTATATCATCTTGAATTAAGAAAAATTGTGTCATCAGCATATTGTACCATGTTCACTCAATGAGCGAGGTTCTCATTTAGTGCCCCTTGGACAAAACCACTAATGTTAGCTTTTTCCATGATTACAGCAAGGGCGTCAGCAGCCAAATCAAAAAAGCAAAGGAGATAACGCATCCCCATGTCTAAGCTCTTCTTGAGTTTTGAAGTAAGATCAAATTCTGTTATTCATCTTAACCCCAACATGTGTGCCCCTCATTGTCATCATGGCCCAATCACACCATTTGGTACGAAAACCTTTAATTCTCTACATCTAATCACAAAAGACCATTTAATTCTGTCATAGGCTTTCTCAAAATCTACCTTAAAGAGGAGTGCAGTTTGTTTCTTAAAGTGAATAGTGTTGAGTGCTTCATGAATCACAACTACACCCTCCATTATATATCTCCCTTTTACAAAAGCAGTTTGTGTAGAAGGGATCATGGGGGATACAATTCTTCTATGTTTATTCATTAATAGTTTTTATTAATTTTAAAACTAACATTTAGCAAGCATATTGGTCTATTTTTTATTTTTTTTTGCATCTCTAGTCTTAGGAACTAAAGTAATAATCCCAATGCCGAGTCTAGCAATATCTAGCTCCCCTATAGCAACATCATCCACAAGCCCTTTTCAATCCCATTTAACCAGGTCCCAAAATTCCTGGTAGAAGTCAGCATGGAACCCATCTAGGTCAGGACTTATGTTTTTCTCCATTTGGAATACCACATCATGTATCTCTTGCAAAGTAAATGGTTTAATCAAATGTTCACCAGTGTCAACAGGGATATTGATAAGATCTTGCTACACCAAAGAAATGTTGGAGCAATCAGGATGTCCAAACAGTTCTTTTTGTAAAATTTAGTATTATAGTCCATCAATTGAGTTTCCCATTCAATTACCCCCTCATTTTGTTCTAAGGAGACAATCCTATTTTTTTCTGCCATTCACCTTAGCATGATAATAGTATTGCAGTCACCATCTATGATCTCCTTATCTTTGTATCTCTGTAGCCATTTAATTTCTTCCTATTTGGAAATACTATTCAATTGACCTCTGGGTTGTCTTTGTCTTCTCTATCCCTAGCAGATTACCCCATAATTTCAGCATTTTGTCAATCTCATCTACCAACAATTTGATTCTATACCAAGCATCCATATTTTTATTCCACCCCTTCATCTTTTTCCCGAGGTTTCTAAATCTCTTCTGCGATATCTCCAAATATGTCCCATGATAAGCTTCATTCCATACTTTGCAACAAAATCCCTAAAGCCATCTCTAAGGACCCATGCATTTTCAAATCTAAAAATAGGTGTATTATTAGTATATTCTCGAGAGTCTAGAAATAGAGGGGTATGGTCAAATACTTCTCCAGCAAAAGCTTGAACTACCGACAAAGCATTTGTCGGTGGAACGACACCTATGGGATCACAAGAATCCCTACTACGGTTGCCGGGGCGTGGGGTTGTGAGAAGAGCAGGATTAGTAACCAGCACGAGGATAGTTTACCCAGGTTCGGGCCGCGAGGATGCGTAAAACCCTAGTCCTGCTTTGGTGGGTGTATTTCAGAGAGTTCTTGAGCTCTCGAACTAGCTGTGGTGAGTGTGTGGTTCGAAAGAGCCGAATCCTTGTCCAGTATGCCATGAGCCTCCTTTTATAGTCGAAAGGGGCTGCCACAGTGGCACACGGGAGGTTGAAAGGCGCACAGTGCTATGAGCTTATCGCTCGTATTATAGGACAAGGCGCATTTAATGCGTAGCTTAGGTGTCCCCTTGCTTTATCGGGGACGGGGGCGAGGCCCATCTCGTCCGTCGCCACTCCTCCTTGCTTCGACACGCGCCCTGGCTAGCGACGCATGCGGCGCCATGTAGGTAGGCAGGCAGCTGAGGTGGCGTGGTGGTGGAGCCTCCACGAAGATCTGCATGCCGCCACGCAGGCACTTGATGAGTTGGCCTGGGAGCTGCATGTTGCCACGCAGGTGCCCGCCCAGCTGGTTGGGCTGGGAGCTGCATGTGAACGGTGGCGGAGACTTGGTTGGTGCGGGCTTGGTAGTGGCCCTGCTGGCGTCCTCGGTGAGGGCCTTGCCGGGTGGCCCGGCAAGGGTCTTGTCGTGGCGCGCTGTGGCCTTCCTCGGCAAGGATCCTGTCGAGGATCGTCATCTTCTAATCCTCATCTGATCTTGAGTGTTCCTTGTCTTCACAAAGATCTGCATGCCACCATGGAGGTGCCTCCCGAGCCTTGGCCCAACGTGATGTTGGAGACCGTGGGCTCAAGGGTGGCTCGCTCTGTTGGTGTGCCCAGGCAAGGGTTTTGCCGGGGGAACCTGCTTCGTCCCTCTGCTCTTTGTGGTCTTGGCCTTGGCGTTGCTCTAGTTATCTTGGGCTTCGGTCTTACCTTGGCTCACCTCCCCTGTTCTGCTTGGTGTGACCGTGGGCGCGGCTCCGACTACCCGTGCACAGGTAAAGGGGTACAAAAGTGCGCCCTCCTTTTGTACACCGACAGGAGCCCCCGGGCCTGGGCCACACATAAGCGAGACACGTTGTTGGGCCAAGCCCAAAACGGTGCGCGGGCAGGCGGGGCGGTTTTTACCGCGGTAAAACTTTTCGCGCGTTGCGCTTCCCACGACCCGCGTGCCGCGCGGCGTGGCGTGGGGGGGTGCGCGTGACGTGGGCGGCATGTGTGGGGCAGTTCCCGCATGCATGCATCACATCGTGGTAAAGAGGCGGCTCGCGCCTTCCCCATAAAAAGAGGGAGGCGTGGAGGCGCGGCTCATTTACCGCGCGGGGCCGGGTCACGGTCTTCAAGGCGTCCACACCCCGTGATCACGGGGTGGGGAGAGGTCGCCTCACTCGTCCCCTCGATTCTGCATGTTCGCCACGCGTCCTCCATGCGCTTGGGGTGGCAAGCGGTGGAGGCGGGAAACCGGGCCGTTGTTGGTTGGGGCAGCGGGGCAGACGACGGGGACGAGTCCGACTAGGCGCCGGACGCCCCGTGCCTGGGCGGGTGCAGCAGCAGCAACATCTGCACCTGGCCGCTCCTCCGGTAGAGCTTTGCCGGGGGAGGGGCCAGCTCCTTGAACTTCTCGGGGTCGTCTCCTTGGGCGGCTGGCGGCGGGAGGCTGCGGAAGAGGAAGAGAGCGGGCGGCAAGGCCGTCAACTCGGAGTACGCGGGCACCGACGCCTTCATCGCGTATTGCCGGTCCTCCCGCCTCATCTTCCAACTCCTTTCTCAGCACCGTCATCACCGGCCCACCCGTGGGTGGCCACCGAGGTGTTCTCTTGGCGCTTTCTGCTGCTCGTAGCTCGCCTAGGCGCCCCTTTTGCCCTTTCGCCTCCTTGACCTGCCTCCTGAGGAGAGGGACAAGAAAGGGATTACGGGCATCTCACCTCTTTTTTTAATCTGTAAGCCTTCGGGCCTTGTTAAATTTAAAGCTTGTAATCCCCCTTGCTCATGTTTTTCATTTCGTATGAACTGTACCTGTACGGGATGTTTTTAATGAAAAAGGGGTGTTTGCCGGGGGTTTTGTTCGTGGATGGAACCCACGACAAGGAGTGAATCCTTGTTAGTATTTAAGATAAACATTTCCCGCCCGGCAACAGGCCTTGCCGTCCCCCACTTTGTTCGACCATGCACGCGCCCTTGGCGGAGGCAGGGATGAAGCGGGTTTGGGCTCCTCGTTCTATTTCCTTGCCGCCGCGGCTACAACCAAATTCGGGCCTAGGAGATAATCCTTGGGTATAGAAAAGGGGAGCACGGTGGCCTAGAAATAAAATGAGGTTTCATGTGTCCAAGTTTCATAACGAAATGCATGACAGAGGATAAAAGACTTATCTGGATCTTCAGCCCCCAGCAACCTCATCTCGCCGCGATTGGATCCTTGTACTTGCAGCCCCCCGGCAATTTTGGTTTGCCGGGGTTGGGACGCTGGTCCGTGCCTTTTCTTCCAAGTAGCTCAGCAGAAGTGCTCATGTGCCCTGTGAACCAAAAGAGGATAGAAGAGAAACAGAGAGACACGCACTCGACCTCTAGGCTAGGGGTTAGTCGCCGCTAAGCACTATCAACCCTAACCCCAAGGAAGAGACTCGACCTAGCATGCATGCTATAACTTAGGGCGCCAGCGCTTCATTTGTTCATGCTCAGGGTCTGCGCCTGGCTTTGTACGAAGGGTTACATGCCTTGCCAGCAAAGCTTGTACAAAAGGTGGCTTGCCGGGAGGCCCGGCAAGCCGCGCCTTATGGGTAAAACTTGCGAAGATGCTCGATGTTCCAGGAGTTGCTCACTGGGACAGCATCTTCAGTCTCCAGGCGGACTGCGCCGGGCCTGGTGACGCGCATTACCCGATAAGGGCCTTCCCACTTTGGTGTCAACTTGTTGGAATTCTTGGCCGACTGAACGCGCCGAAGAACAAGGTCGCCTTCCTCAAAGCTTCGGGCATGAACCTTGCGGCTATGGTAGCGGCGCAAGCCTTGCTGGTAGCTTGCTGCTCTCACAGCCGCCTGAAGACGATCTTCCTCAAGGAGCATCGCGTCATCTTGGCGCAACTGCTCTAGCTCAAGCTCATCATAAGCGGGCACTCGAGGTGACCCGTATATGAGTTCCGTGGGGAGAACTGCTTCTGCCCCGTATACCAGGGCAAAAGGTGTCAGGCTGGTGGCTCGATTTGGCGTCGTCCTGATCGACCAAAGAACCGCCGGCAATTCATCAATCCAGCGCCTTCCGCTCTTGCGCAGCTTGTCAAAAGTCTTTGTTCTTAGGCCTCGCAACACTTCAGCATTTGCCCTCTCCACTTGGCCGTTGCTCCGTGGGTTTGCCACGGAAGCAAAACAGACCTTGTTGCCGAGGTCTTGAATGTATTGCATGAAGGTGTGGCTTGTGAACTGCGTGCCGTTGTCGGTGATGACTCTGTTTGGCACACCAAAACGGCAGACCAGTCCCTTGAAAAACTTGACAGCTGACTGAGCAGTCACCTTTCTCACTGCTTCCACCTCCGGCCACTTTGTGAACTTGTCGATTGCAATGTACAAGTACTCAAAGCCCCCGACAGCGCGGGGCAAAGGGCCTAGTATATCGAGCCCGCAGAACGAGAATGGCCAGGAGAGAGGGATAGTTTGAAGGACTTGAGCTGGTTGATGAAGCTTCTTTGAATGGAACTGACACGCTTCACACTTGGTTACTAGTGCCGTCGCATCCTGGAGGGCGGTGGGCCAGAAGAAACCTTGCCGGAACGCCTTTCCGGCAAGGGCCCTCGACCCTATGTGGGAGCCACATATGCCTCCATGTATCTCTGCCAACAGCTCCAGTCCTTCCTCCCGGGGGATGCACTTCAATTTCACGCCGTTCGGCCTTCTCCTGTACAGGACGTCATCGACGAACTGGTACAGGGCGGACCGACGGGCTACTTTTTCCGCTTCCTCCTGCTCCTCAGGAAGTTCCCCTGTTTGGAGGAATCAGACAGTATGTTGTGCCTATGCCGGAGCCTGGGGCTCGACGGCAAGGACCAAAGGCATTTCCTCAGCCATGGGCGCGGCTGTCTCCATGGCCAGGGCTTGACGCCCTGCCGGAGCCAGTTGCCCTCTGGCAGGCTCAGCGTCTGCGGCAATACCCTTGCCGGCAACCCCAGGGGGCTCGGTAGGAAAGTACTTGCCGGGACCTGACTTCCTCCGCTTGTTCTGCCCCGTTGATGGTTCGACGGATGGTTGAGTTAACCGGAGCAAAAAGGTACCTGGTTCCACAGGTAGCTTGAATCCAGCACGCTTTGACAGGTAATCAGCGATGTCGTTCTCCATTCGGGGGACGTGCTCCGCTTGGATACCGTCAAAGCGTTCCTCCAGCTTCCTCACCTCATCTACGTAAGCCTCCATCAATGAGCTCTGATAATCCTTGTTGACCTGCCTGACAACGAGCTGCGAGTCACCCCTGACGATGAGCTTCTTAACCCCGAGGTCTGCCGCGATCCTGAGACCGGCAAGCAGCCCTTCGTATTCTGCAGTGTTGTTGGTGGACATCTCCCTAGGAAAGTGCATCTGGACCACGTACTTGAGGTGCTCTCCGGTGGGCGCGACGAGTAGCACGCCGGCACCAACGCCTTGCAGCGAGAAAGCCCCATCAAAGTACATGATCCAGTCGCGATCTGCTTCCTTGCTGGGGAGAGCGGTCTCCTGAATTTCTTCGTCAGGCGTTGAGGTCCATTCTGCCATGAACTCCGCCAAGACTCTGCTATGGATTGTCGAGGTACTTTCAAACTTCAAACCAAAACTTGACAACTCCAAGGCCCATTCCACAATCCTTCCGGTTGCATCTGGGTTATGCAGTATCCGTTGCAATGGGAGGCGGCTAACGACAGTGATCTCGTGGGCTTGGAAGTAATGACGCAGCTTCCTCGAGGCCATAAGGAGGCCGAAGAGCAATTTTGCACACCGGAATACCTCGACCTAGCCCCCTGCAAGAGGGAGCTGACAAAGTAAACCGGGTGCTGCATCATCTTCTTCTTCCGCACCACCTCGCCTGACTGCGCAAGCACTGCCTCGGTGGCGTCAGATCCTGCCGGGGGCCCTGCCTTGCCGGCACCAGGTCCTGCCGGGGGGATCTTTGGCTTTCCATCCGCTGGTTCTTCCGCCGTCGCTGCCTCTTCGTCAACCTCTCTCGTCATGAAGATTTGGTGGTAGCCCGAGTAGGCGTCGAGGAATGATAACAGATCACACCCGGCCGTGGAGTCAACAATCTGGTCGATGCGCGGCAACGGGAAGGGGTCCTTAGGACAAGCCTTATTGATATCTGTGTAATCAATACACAGCCTCCACTTCCCATTCGCCTTCCGCACCACTACCGGATTGGCCAACCACGTCGGGTGGAGCACTCCTCTCACCAAACCTGCCGCTTCCAACTTCCTGATCTCCTCTGTGATGAACTCCTGCCTCTCCAGAGCCTACTTTCTGACCTTCTGCTTGACGGGCCGCGCATAAGGGCAGACAGCTAGGTGGTGCTCAATCACCTCCCTGGGAACACCGGGGATGTCGGATGCTTGCCACGCAAACACGTCGACATTCGCCCGCAGGAAGGTGACGAGCGCGCCTTCCTATTTGCTGTCGAGGGTGGATCCTATGGTGAAGGCCCCTCCCGTGCCATCCTCCCTGGCGTACACCTTCTTGGTCTGCGGTGGCTCAGCTCTGGATTTCTTGCTCTTGCCGGTAGAGCTCTCTGGCACGTCCTCGACGGTAGCGTAGCACTCCGAGGAGGCGTGCTTGCCGGAGTGGGTGCGAGAGGTCTTGCCGGGCTTTCTCTTCCCTTCCGGGCCTTCAGCGGCAGGAGCTGGTGTCTTGACGGCAGCTACTACAACTGCTTCCCGGTAGAGTTGGTCGGCGCAGATCAGCGCGTCCTTCTTGTCGGAGGGGACGGAGATGATGGTCAACGGCCCGGGCATCTTTAGCATATTGTAGGTGTAGTGTGATGCTGCCATGAACTTGGCTAGTGCCGGGCGGCCGAGGATCCCGTTGTAGGGCAAGGGGATCTCGGCCACGTCGAAGATGATCATCTCCGTTCTGTAGTTCAACTCCCCTCCAAACGTCACGGGCAGTGCGACCTTCCCCTTCGGCTGGCTCCTGCCCGGATTGACCCATTGAAACGTACCCATTTCCTCGAGGTCTCCATCAGGAATTTGCAGTCTTTTGCTCACGACAGGTGAGATCAAGTTCAGGCCGGCGCCGCCGTCAACCAACATCTTGTTCACCTTGAGGTTGCGTATCGTTGGTGAGACCAACAATGGCACACACCCGACCACGGTTGTGCGGTCAGGGTGGTCCTCGACATCAAAGATGAGGGGCATGCTGGACCACTTCAGCGGCTTCTGAGCGTCGAACGACGGTTCCGCTGCTGTAATCTCACGCGCCCACTGCTTGAGCTGGCGGTGAGAAGTATGCAGCGAGGCGCCACCATCGACGCACATGGCCTCCGTAGCCTTCTGGAACTCTTGCTCACCGGACTCGTCGTCCTCATCATGATCATCGTCTTCTTGTTTCTTGTCACGGCCCCGGGCGGGCCTCTCTTGCTGGTTGTCTTTGCCGCAGTGGCCTCCTTGGCCGCCACGCTTCTTGTCGGATCCCTCGGCACCATCCTGGTCCTTCTCCTTGTCCCGCCTCTCGTACTCAGCTTTTTGCTTCTCAGCAAGCAGCTCGACTTGTCGGCAGTTCTGGAGGTCGTGGCCCTTGGTGCGGTGGATCTTGCAGTATTGCTTGCCGGAGCTTCCTGGCTTGTCGGTAGCCGCCAAGGCCCGGCAGGCGGCGCACCCGGCAATCTCCTTGCCGGGGCGTCTGCCTTGACCTTCTTGGCAGCACCGGTGTCGTCAGATCCTTCAACGGCAAGCACGGCCTTGCCTTTACGTTTCCTGTTGCGACGCCGGCCCTTCTTCGTCGGGGTGGCGGCGTCTTCGTCGGTAGAGTCGGTTTCCGCACCGGCGTCTTCGCCGGGGTACTTCCTTCCCTCTTCAGCCCGGGCGCACCTATCGGCTAGAACGTAGAGCTCGGCCACATCCTTAACCTTGGTCATCGCCAGCTCTTCGTGCATCTTGCGGTTGCGCATGTTCTGATGGAACGCGCTGATCACAACGGCGGGATGAACATCGGGGATGTTGTACTGCACCCGGCTAAATCTCTGCATGTACTTGCGCAGGGTTTCCCCTTCCTTCTGGGGAATGATATGCAGATCACTGGCCTGGCCATGAGCTTGGTGGCCTCCTATGAAGGCGCCAACGAACTCATGGCACAGATCCGACCAAGAAGAAATGGAATCCGCCGGCAAGTGCATCAACCAAGACATAACATTAGGCTTCAGTGCCAGCGGGAAATAGTTGGCGAGCACCTTGTCGTCGCGAGCTCCAGCAGCCTGCATCGCGATGGTGTAGATGCTGAGGAACTCGGACGGATGGGTCTTGCCAGTGTACTTCTCGCCGACGTCGGGCTTGAACGTGCGGTGGGACGGCCACTAGAACTGCCGCAGCTCACGGGTGAAGGCCGGGCAGCCCACCTCGTAAGGTAGGCCGCCGGAGCCCCCCGGTGCTGGGTGGTCCATAGTGGGTCCCGCCCGCTTGTACGACTGGTGGAGCGTTTCACGCCGGCGCTCGATGGTGGTCCGAGCGTCTTCGTGAGCTCGTTCCCGAAGAACCTGGCGCTGGTCGCGGAGGGTCCGCGTGTCGGACGACGCTATGGAGATGTTATCACAAGCGTCGTCATGACGGGCCGACGCCCGCGGCAACTGGCGAGGAGGAGGAGAGTGCATCGTGGCCGCAGCTCCCCCGGTTCTCCCAGCGCTAGCATGTGGTGGCTCGGTGGAGCGCCGACCCGAGGGCCCCGCTGGCCACGGATCGTCTTTGTTGGCTATGGCGACGAGGCTCCGGATGGTGGCCCTCCACTCGTCGAGCTTCTCTGCAGCAGGAGGGAAGTCGAGGAGCAGCTGCGCGCGGGCCAAAGCTTCTGCCGGCGTGGGCGGCGGCGACAGCTGCGTGGATCACGGCACGCTTCGACTTCTAACCACGTTAGAAGGAGCTCCGTTACGATCCAGCGGTTGCATGCCATTTTCGCCAGCACTTCGGCGGGCATGATGAACTCCTTCATCCCGTGGACGACGCACAGGGCTCTTCCCACGGCGGTGCCCAGGGTCACCGGCGTGGTGACGCTGCTCGTCGCGCACACCATGGGAAGAGCGCGCAGTGGTCGCCGGCATGGGCGTCTTGGAGGTCGCTGCGCCGCCCGGGGTGTCGGATGTGGGGTTCTGGCAAACCCTTAAGGTTCGAACACTGGGGTGCGCGCGAAGTCTTTCCCTCCTACCGATCTACGCCCTAGCTCGCTAAGATCTCACAGACAAACTCGACGAACTCGCAACACAGAAAGACACGAGGTTTATACTGGTTCGGGCCACCTTTGTGGTGTAATACCCTACTCCAGTGTGGTGGTCGTGGATTGCCTCTTGGGCTGATGATGAACAGTACAAGGGAAGAACAACCTCCTGAGGTTGAGGTGTTCTTGTGGCTAGGCTCTCGATCAGGTTGGATCAAGCTAAGATGAGATCTCTCTACTCTGGTGGCTAGCTCTACTTATATAGGCCCTGGTCCTCTTCCCAAATGTCGAGCGGGAAGGGAGCCAACAACGGCGGGCAAATTTGAAGGGGGGCAGCTAGTATAAGCTATCCTGACAAAAGTAGTCTTCGCCTGCGAAAAGCTCTGGTGGTGACGCTGCCTTGGGCTCCACGATGACCTCCGTCTTGCCGTCCTCCTGGTCTTGGTCTCGTTGCACCAATATAGCAACCTTTGCCTGATGCCTCGATACTCTTCGCCTGCGCTGGCCTCCTTAGCACCAAAGAGGAAATAAGGACGCTGCGCGTGCTAGCGCCCGCCTGGCGCCCGCCTGGTGCCGTTCGTCATGGCTCACGTCACGAGAGCCTCGTGATGTTTGCCCCGCCTTGATATCTCCGCTCCTCGTGAGCCTGCCTGGCTAGGCCACTCCAGAGGAGGTCTTGCATCGTCCGCCTCGCGAGGCTTGGACCCTCGCGAGGGTCTTGGGTGCCTTGTTGATGAAGATGGGCCGTACGGCCTGCTTGCTCAGCCACGCCGTGGGCCGTAGGCAGGCAAGTCTGGGGACCCCCGTTCCCAGAACGCCGACAGTAGCCCCTGGGCCCAAGGCGCGCTCGGGCTTGTCATCGCGGCGAAGCCAAGGGTCAAGTTCACAGCACCGCGGGCCCCAAAAGCCTGCGGCCTCGGTTGACGCATGGCGGTTGATTGGACGTGGGCGTCTCCGCTTCCCCACGCTGCCTCGGCAACTGCACGACTTGACAAGTCCCTGCGACATGCAAAGAAAACCATCATTACATGCGATCGTGGGAGACGTCGGTTGGCCTTCTCTTGCTATAAATGGGGAGGGGGGCAGAGCCCCCGTCGCCCATCTCTTCCTTGTTTGCTTGCTTCTTCCTCCCCGCTCCACTGCTGACAACAATGGCGCCTATCAGAAGGTTTTCTACCGAAGAGAAAGGAAAGGCTCCCCGTGATGATCCGGGTCCACTTCCGCCGAAGAAGAGCTCGATCCATCGCCGTGATGAAGCGGCGATGCAGGTGGTGTCGAGGCCTTGGTGCGAGCGGCCTCCTCCGGGGTACCCGCTACCCTTGTACGCCCGAGCCGAGGGCTCGGGAGGTCGGAGCACCGAGCAGCGCCGCCCACGCCGTGTCCGGGGTCGCCGCGCCACGGCGACGCGTGCTGTCGCCCCTGGGATCCACGCCGCGGACTCCTCGCGCGAGTTGGTGCTATGGGCACCGATGCCTCCAAGCTCCTGGATCCGCTTCCCGCGGTTCTTCTCCGACGTGATGCCGCCGAGGGGGCCTCTCGAGCTCTGGTTGCAGCACGCCGACTGCAGCGCTCCGGCGACCGGAGCAGAGATCGAAGCGGTTCCCGCCGGCAAGATCTTCATGACCCGCGGCTGGGGGAGATCGCACGGGTCTGCCGTGCGAGGTGCGCCCTCGCGATCCACTTCGAGTATGACGGCGCTTCCACGCTCTTCTTCAAGGTCTTCAACGCCGAGGGCCGCCGCCTGGAGTGCTGCTCCGGAGAGGAGCGCCAAACTGACGCGCGCTCCGCTCGCGGCTACTCCAGCAGCAGCAGCCCTTGGGAGTCTAGCAGCTCTCCTGAGCCTTACGAGACTCCGGAGACGAGCGATGACAGCTACGTGCCCCCGAGCTCTCGCCGCGCTCGGAGCAGAGCTGCGGTGCCTGGCCGTCGCCGCCGCTGATCTGGATGGGGTTGGCGCCGGCCCCCCGTGGCCCACTATTAATGATGGCGTCCGCCACGGAAGGGTGTAGATAGGATTCCCCTTAGTATCTACTTTTGTTTCCTGCGAAGAATCATGAATCACCCCGTGGGGGCATGTAAGGGTCTGTAATGTCTTTTGTGCCTATCTTCCCTGTTATGAGAATTTGGTGAACGCACGCCCCGTTAAGGCTCGGTCCCCCCTTTCTTTCCTCGCGATGGCTTGTTGCTCTACGCTGACAGATCCTGGTCCCCAGGTAGGCTACAACCATTGATGGTATGCCAAGTCGCGTGCCGTGGTCAAGTCCAGGAGGTGTGCGGCCCGATGTCCAGTAAGAGCCCCTGAGGCGCGATGCTCAGGAGGTCCCCCTTAGCGCTCAAGCAGCCATGGTAAGGCGAGAAAGGGAGTCGACGTGGCCGCAATGGGGTTGCGGCAAGGCGTGAGTGACCATTAGGCCCAAACATTTAGCCGATCCGAGTGTGGGACTTATCTTGTTGACTCCGTGGCGACTCCTGACGTTGCGCCAGGGCTGCGCTCCTACTTGTGCGACATAGCTAGACCGGTCCATACGAGTTCCCCTCCCCTCATGCTCTTCTTAGTGCTCTACGTCCTCAGGTCCCGGCCCTCGAGCAAGCTCAGCCGCCGCTGGTATGCCAGGTCGCGATGCCGTGCTCAAGGCCAGGGGGTGAGGGCTGGAGAGCCAGTAAGAGCTCCTGGGTCGCGATGCTCAGGAGCCCCCCTTTTAACGCGCAAGCGAATTGCATGAGAGAAAAGGAGACCCGTGGTGCCGCCTGCTATCCTTCCCACGGGATCCATGTGAACAGGCACAAGAAGGAACATGGTTTGCCGTTACAGCTGTCAGCCTGCCTCTGGTTGTTCTGGATGAGATGAAGGCACTGAGGGCCTGGTGAGGTGACGTGCGCGGGGCGTGCCGCGAGCCAGAGCTCGACCGCTCAGGTTTGTCGACATGACAGGGACGAACCCATGCACCAGCGCCGTGCGTGTGTGGAGGCCCCGGGGGAGGCGATGATCGGGCAGGTGGTAGCAGTTGGCAGGTTAAGCATGGAGAGCAGATCAGCTTAGGTAAATGTAGGAAGATACATGCCACCGGGTCCGGCCCGAGCGGCTTAGGGATGATGCAGCCCGAGGGGCGCCCCCAGCAAGGTAAGCTAAAGACATACGCAAAAGGGATACATGCCACAGGGACGGACCCACGTGGCCTGGGAATAATGCAGCCCGAGGGGCGCTCCCAGCTAAACGAGCTTGGAAGGTGTCACCTGGTTCTGTAGACGAAGTAGAGTTGATGCAGCTAAAGGCGTGCGTTGAAGAAATGACTCCTCATGAGCCACCGGGACCCTGAGCCTCGGGAGGCTCTGGGGGCTCGGGAGGTTCCCTAAAGACCGTCTCCATCTCCTCCAGGACGGCGTGGTACCTGGCCTCCTGAGCCGCCAGGACGCGCCGCAGGTCGCGTTGATAGGCTGACGCCACGCTCGGCAAGCCGAAGGGCATGCGAACGTAGCTGTGTGGTGGGCCCTCACAGCGGCCCGCACGCGATGGCCAGAAGCGCTCCTGAGATGCGGCCCTGTTGAGCCCTGGGACGTCGATGCAGACGCGCAGCTCGGCATCCTCGCCTGGATGGGGAGCTGCCCCTCGTGAGCGGCCGTCACCGCGCATGGCCCTGGCATCTTGCAGCTCCTGAGTGGTCTTGGTGATGAACTCCTGAGCGGTGGGCACTCCCTGCCCTGTGCTCTCCTGAGGAACATGTGCCACGAAGCACACTTCCAAGTGGTGCCCAAGCGCCTCCCTCGTGAGGTTGGCAAGGTCAGAGGCCCTCCAGAAGAGAGCCCCCGAGCCCTGCCCGAGGAGGGCGCCGGGCGCGCTTTCCTATGCGATGGACGGAGGTGCCCCTGGGACGGGCGCAGATCCTGGCGAAGCTCCTGCCGCGTCGCCATCCTCCTGAGGTCCCGCGCGACGTGGCTGCTTCTTCTTGGGGATGGCCTCCGGAGGGCCCTCACTTCTGCTGTCGGGGTCGCCGATCGCTGCGGCTTGAAAGGTGCGCTCGAGGGAGCACACCGCATCCCTCTCCTCACAAGGGACCGTGACAATTCCTACGCTTCCCGGCATCTTGAGAACGTTGTAGCCGTGATGAGTGACTGCCATGAACTTGGCCAGGGCTGGATACCCAAGGATAGCATTGTACGGCAGGCGGATGTGCGCGATGTCGAAGTCGATGAGCTCGGTGCGGTAGTTTTTGCGCTCCCCGAAGGTGACAGGCAGGCGGACCTGCCCTATCGGTGTGGTGGAACCATCGGTCACTCCTGAGCAAGGCTTGGTGGGCTGGAGCTGTTCATATGGCACCTGGAGGTTGTCGAACGTGTCGACGGACAGGACGTTGAGCCCTGCGCCGCCGTCGATGACGGTCTTGGTGACCTGCACATTGCTGATGACTAGGGAACACAGCATAGGGAGGGCGCCAGCGGTGGCTACGCACTTGAGCTGATCCGCCGAGTTGAAAGTGATGCCGCATTGGGACCACTTGAGCGGGCGCGTGGCCTCGAGCTTGGGGAGCACCGCGTTCACCTCGCGAGCGAACTGTTTGAAGATGCGCTGAGAGGCTGGGGCCTGGGCGCCACCCAAAATGCAGGCGATTGCACGCGACTCCTGGAAGCCCCCAGCCCCCTCATCTTGTTGGTGGTCGTCGTTCCTCCTTGGTGGCGGCAGCGGGGGAAGTCCGGTGTTGCCCTGGGGGCGATCCTCACGAGGCGGGTCCCTCCAGGCGCCCTCGCGAGGTTGGTCCTGCCAGCGGTCCTCACGAGGCCGGTTGCGCCACTCCTGGCGCAGGCCACGGTCGTCCCAGCGTCCGCCTCCACGTCCTCCTCCGCGGCCGTAGCCCCGGTCGTTGCGCTCGGGGCGTCAACCGTAGCATCCTTCCCGTATGGCTCTGAGCTCTTGACAGTCGCTAGTGTTGTGGGTGTTCAGGTTGTGGAAGGCGCAGAACGGTCGGCCGTTCTTGGATGACTCGGGCTGATCTCTGCCTCGCTTGGTGTCGGGTTCCGCCGCGAGCACCACTTCCTCCTTGCGCTTCACGTCCTTGGCCTTGGCCTTCTTCTCCTCCGCTCCTGTAGCTGGCAGCTCGAGGAGAGAAAGGCGCCCCTCCTCAGCTCTTACGCACTTGGTCGCTAGGTTGAACAGCTCCTGAGATGTGCAGAGATCCTCGTGGATGGCGAGCTCTTCCTTCATCTTGACGTCACGGACGCCGTCAGAGAACACGGAGATGATGGCTTCGTCCGTGACCTTGGGGATCTTGAGGCGGGTGTTGTTGAAGCGCTGGATGTACTTCCAGAGGGTCTCTCCTGGTTGTTGCTTGATGCGGTGCAGGTCACCCGCGGCCGGCGGGCGGTCGCGAGTGCCCTGGAAGTTGGCGACGAAGCGGTCGCGCATCTCTTCCCAGGAGGAGATCGAGCCGTGCTGCAGATTCAGGAGCCAGGAGCGGGCTCCATCCTTGAGAGCCATGGGAAACCAGTTCTCCATGACTTTTTCATCGCCGTTGGCCGCTTCGAAGCTCAGCTCATAGAGCTGCAGGAACCCTGCAGGGTCGGCGGTGCCATCGTAGCGAGGAGGCAGGTCTGGCTTGAACTTGCCTGACCAGGCGACGCTACGTAGGTCAGGGGTGAAGGCGCGGCAGCGGCCGTGGTTGCTAGGGGCCGCTTCGGAGGTGGAGCTTGGTCTTGACGAGGTCCGCGCTGCGCCACTGCGGGCGGCGCGTGGTTTTGACGAGGTGGCGCGGGGAGCGCAGGTGCAGCTTCTCGCGGCCGCGGGATTTCTTGGAAGCTTCTCTCTTCGCGCGCGGGCGCCGGGCGCGGCGGATCACGCCGCGGAGCCGCGCACCTTGGTGCCAAGGCGCCATCTTGGGGCTGAGGTGGTGGAGGCACGCCATGAGCCCCGTCGCCCGCGGCTGGTTGAGGGGGAGGCAGAGAGTGGGACTGCGCCGGAGAGCCTCCTGCGGCACGGACGAGCTCGGCGACGCGGTCGAGCCACTCCTCGTAGAGGTCGTCGACGGGGCGGTAGCGCAGGAGTTCGTTCGCCGCGAGGAGCGCGGCCCGTGCCTCCATGGGAGCGCGGTGCGCGTGAGACAAAGAACCGGCAGGGGTCAGTGATTGAGTAGCGGTGCGGCCGTCCTGCCGCACCGAAGGGTGCAGCGAGGACGCCTGCTGCTCGTTCCCCGCCGGGCCGGTGGCAGCGTTGGCGGCAGGAGACGGAGAAAGACGAGGTGGCCCGCCAACGGGAGCCGTCTGAGCGACGCGGGCGGTGAGGGCAGCCCGACGCTCAGCCCGAGCACGGCGAGCGTCCGCCATGGAGACGACGGAGCGACGAACTGATGGAAGGGAAGCTACGGCGCACCCCTACCTGGCACGCCAAATGTCGGATGTGGCGTTCCGGCAAACCCTTAAGGTTCGAACACTAGGGTGCGCGCGAAGTCTTTCCCTCCTACCGATCTACGCCCTAGCTCGCTAAGATCTCGCGGACGAACTCGCAACATAGAAAGACACGAGGTTTATACTGATTCGGGCCACCGTTGTGGTGTAATACCCTACTCCAGTGTGGTGGTGGTGGATTGCCTCTTGGGCTGATGATGAACAGTACAAGGGAAGAACGGCCTCCTGAGGTTGAGGTGTTCTTGTGGCTAGGCTCTCGATCAGGTTGGATCAAGCTAAGATGAGATCTCTCTACTATGGTGGCTAGCTCTACTTATATAGGCCCTGGTCCTCTTCCCAAATGTCGAGCGGGAAGGGAGCCAACAACGGCGGGCAAATTTGAAGGGGGACAGCTAGTACAAGCTATCCTGACAAAAGCGGTCTTCACCTGCGAAAAGCTCTGGTGGTGACGCTGCCTTGGGCTCCATGATGACCTCTGTCTTGCCGTCCTCCTGGTCTTGGTCTCGTTGCACCAATATAGCAACCTTTTCCTAATGCCTCGGTACTCTTCGCCTGCGCTGGCCTCCTTAGCACCAAAGAGGAAATAAGGACGCTGCGCGCGCTGGCGCCCGCCTGGTGCCGTTCGTCATGGCTCATGTCACGAGAGCCTCGTGAGGTTTGCCCCGCCTTGATATCTCCGCTCCTCGTGAGCCTGCCTGGCTAGGCCACTCCAGAGGAGGTCTTGCGTCGTCCGCCTCGCGAGGCTTGGACCCTCGTGAGGGTCTTGCGTGCCTTGTTGATGAAGATGGGCCGTACGGCCTGCTTGCTCAGCCACGCCGTGGGACGTAGGCAGGCAAGTCTGGGGACCCCCGTTCCCAGAACGCCGAAACGGGGGTGGCACAACGACACTCCTGGAGGGCCCCGCGCCGCCTGCGGGGGGTCCAGCTCCGTCTTTGGATCTGGCGACGTGCGGCCGATCGTCTGGCGCGCGAACGACGCCGCTTGGTAGGCTCTGACTGCCAGGGCGATGCTGGTGTTCGCGGACCGCGGCCCGGATCCTGTCCGGGACTGGCCCACTGCTCGCCCGCACTGGCACGGGCCGTTCGGCTCCCAACG
The DNA here is from genome assembly GCF_018294505.1 of Triticum aestivum. Lineage (NCBI taxonomy): Eukaryota > Viridiplantae > Streptophyta > Magnoliopsida > Poales > Poaceae > Triticum > Triticum aestivum. The sequence continues at coordinate 467,957,168 of NC_057796.1, forward strand.
AGCCGATCGTCGTGGTCGTCTTCTTCTTGGGAGCCATGGCGACGAAGAACTGCTAGGCTAGCTACTAGACCAGATTCTCACAATTGCGCCCCCTACCTGGCGCGCCAAAGATGTCGGTGTGGAACGACACCTATGGGATCACAAGAATCCCTACTACGGTTGCCGGGGCACGGGGTTGCGAGAAGAGGAGGATTAGTAACCAGCATGAGGATCGTTTACCCAGGTTCGGGCCGCGAGGATGCGTAAAACCCTAGTCCTGCTTTGGTGGGTGTATTTCAGAGAGTTCTTGAGCTCTCGAACTAGCTGTGGTGAGTGTGTGGTTCGAAAGAGCCGAATCCTGCTCCAGTATGCCATGGGCCTCCTTTTATAGTCGAAAGGGGCTGCCACATTGGCACACAGGAGGTGGAAAGGCGCACAGTTCTATGAGCTTATCGCTCGTATTACAGGACAAGACGCATTTAATGCGTAGCTTAGGCGTCCCCTTGCTTTATCGGGGACGGGGGCGAGGCCCGTCCCGTCCGTCACCGCTCCTCCTTGCTTCGACACGCGCCCTGGCTAGCGACGCATGCGGTGCCATGTAGGTAGGCAGGCACCTGTGGTGGCGCCGTGGTGGAGCCTCCACGAAGATCTGCATGCCGCCACGCACGCGCTTGATGAGTTGGCCTGGGAGCTGCATGTTGCCACGCAGGTGCCTGCCCAGCTGGTTGGGCTGGCAGCTGCATGTGAACGGTGGCGGATACTTGGTTGGTGCGGGCTTGGTAGGGGCCCTGCCGGCGTCCTCGGTGAGGGCCTTGCCGGGTGGCCCGGCAAGGGTCTTGTCGTGGAGCGCTGTCGTCCCCGGCAAGGACCTTGCCGGGGGTCTGGTGGCCTTCCTCGGCAAGGATCCTGCCGAGGATCGTCGTCTTCTAATCCTTATTTGATCTTGAGTGTTCCTTGTATTCACAAAGATCTGCATGCCACCATGGAGGTGCCTCCCGAGCCCTGGCCCAACGTGATGTTGGAGACCGTGGGCTCAAGGGTGGCTCGCTCTGTTGGTGTGGGGCGAGCTGCCCCGGCAAGGGTCTTGCCGGGGCTACTGAGGCTGCCCCGGCAAGGGTTTTGCCGGGGGAACCTGCTTCGTCCCTCTGCTCTTTGTGGTCTTGGCCTTGGCGTTGCTCTGGTTATCTTGGGCTTCGGTCTTACCTTGGCTCACCTCCCCTGTTCTGCTTGGTGTGACCGTGGGCGCGGCTCCGACTGCCCATGCACAGGTAAAGGGGTACAAAAGTGCGGCCCTCCTTTTGTACACCAACAACATTGTTGGAAATATGCCCTAGAGGCAATAATAAAATGGTTATTATTATATTTCCTTGTTCATGATAATTGTCTATTGTTCATGCTATAATTGTGTTATCCGGAAATCGTAATACATGTGTGAATACATAGACCACAACATGTCCCTAGTGAGCCTCTAGTTGACTAGCTCGTTTATTAATAGATGGTTACGGTTTCCTGACCATGGACATTGGATGTCGTTGATAACGGGATCACATCATTAGGAGAATGATGTGATGGACAAGACCCAATCCTGAGCATAGCACAAGATCGTGTAGTTCGTCTGCTAAAGCTTTTCTAATGTCAAGTATCATTTCCTTAGACCATGAGATTGTGCAACTCCCGGATACCGTAGGAATGCTTTGGGTGTGCCAAACGTCACAACGTAACTGGGTGGCTATAAAGGTACACTACAGGTATCTCCGAAAGTGTCTGTTGGGTTGGCACGAATCGAGACTGGGATTTGTCACTCCGTATGATGAAGAGGTATCTCTGGGCCCACTTGGTAATGCATCATCATAATGAGCTCAATGTGACTAAGTAGTTAGTCGTGGGATCATGCATTACGAAATGAGTAAAGTGACTTGCCGGTAACGAGATTGAACGAGGTATTGGGATACCGACGATCGAATCTCGGGCAAGTAACGTACCGATTGACAAAGGGAATTGTATACATGCTTGATTGAATCCCCGACATCGTGGTTCATCCGATGAGATCATCGTGGAAAATGTGGGAGCCAACATGGGTATCCAGATCCCGCTGTTGGTTATTGGCCAGAGAGTTGTCTCGGTCATGTCTGCATGATTCCCGAACCCGTAGGGTCTACACACTTAAGGTTCGGTGACGCTAGAGTTGTTATGGGAATTAGTGTGCAGTTACCAAATGTTATTCGGAGTCCCGGATGAGATCCCGGACGTCACGAGGAGTTCCGGAATGGTTCGGAGGTAAAGATTTATATATGGGAAGTCCTATTTTGGCCACCGGAAAATGTTCGGGGTTTTTCGGTATTGTACCGGGAAGGTTCTAGAAGGTTCTGGAGTGGGGCCCACCTGCATGGGGGCACCCACATGAACGTGGGTGGTGGGGGCAAGGCCCCACACCCCTGGTCAAGGCGCACCAAGATCCCCCCTTAGAAGGAATAAGATCATATCCCAAAGGGATAAGATCAAGATCCCTAAAAAAGGGGGATAACAATCGGTGGGGAAGTGAAATGATGGGATTTCTTTCCCCCACCTTTGCCAATGCCCCAATGGACTTGGAGGGCAAGAAAACAGCCCCCTCCACCCCTATATATAGTGGGGAGGCGCATGGGAGCCGCAGCCCTTCCGCTGGCGCAGCCCTCTCCCTCCCCAACACCTCCGTAGTAGTAGTAGTGCTTGGCGAAGCCCTGCCGGAGAACTGCAAGCTCCACCACCACGCCGTCCTGCTGCCGGAGCTCTCCCTCAACTTCTCCTCTCCCCTTGCTGGATCAAGAAGGAGGAGACGTCCCCGGGCTGTACGTGTGTTGAACGCGGAGGCGCCGTTGTTCGGCACTTAGATCGGAATCAACCGCGATCTGAATCGCTATGAGTATGACTCCTTCATCCGCGTTCTTATAACGCTTCCGCATCGCAATCTTCAAGGGTATGAAGATGCACTCCCCTCTCTCTCGTTGCTAGTCTCTCCATAGATTGATCTTGGTGATGCGTAGAAATTTTTTTAATTTCTGCAACGATCCCCAACAAGCATATCTCTCTTCCCATTCTGGGTGGAAAAGAACTCTATCCAATTTTTGAAACATGGATCAGTTAAATTATTTGCCGAATTGTAATTTATCCCATTAATACGCATCTCTTAGTCCAACATGCCCAGTAATAACATTAAATACAAAACCCCAATGAGCAGGGTCATTGGATTTGTTTGTCTCATTATAATTCCTAAAAGTATTGCAATCCCCTCCAACTAAACAAGAGATAGAGTTGTCGTGATAAATCCTCGCAAGCTCAGCAAGAAAACTAGCTTTTCTTTCTATTTGGGCATCCCCATAAATAGTAATCAAATTCCAGCTAAATTTACCAATTTTATCAAAGACCAACACTCTCGCAAAATAATTACCATGCTCAACCTGACCGACATCAAACAAATCTCTATCCACCCCCACCAGGATGCCACCTGATCTACCTCTTAGGGGGTTCCAATCCCCATAATGATTTCCTTTGTAAGAGACGTTATGATGGGCCGGTTTAAGAGGAAAGCATAAGGAATATTCCCTTACAAAGGAAGCAAGACTAGGACTCCACTTGTAATAGAATAATCCTAATCCTACTAGGACTAGTCATGTAACCCGCCCCTTCAACATATATAAGGAGGGGCAGGGCACCCCAAGAGGGACAAGAAATAATCTCTAAGGCTAGACACAACAAAGGGGAGCCAGTTTTATGCGGCGACTCCCTCATGAGCATAATGAGACCGAGCCACAAACAGCATGTAGGGCTATTACCGGATGATGTTTTTCGGGGCCCGAAGCTGTCTAAATCCTTGTCTTGTGTGTTGATCCGCCTAGCGTCTCTCATCCCGATCAACCCCTCTCAAGCTACCACATAGAAGCGTTGGCCTCACGACTAAGTCCTCACACTAGGACATCTGCCGTGACAAATCCACGACACTAGCCGTTTAAATTGTAGATGAAGAGGTTGATGGAGATGGCTTTGGAGGACTCGGCGTCATACAAAGAGGAAGAAGACGATGATGATTTTGACACCGTTTTAGGCATGATTTTCAATGATGAAGTTCGGTGTGTTTAAATTTGAATAATTCGGTTTGTAAACTTTGAATTCATTTTGTAAACCATATTCGTGATTTGCTTGAACATTCAAAATTTATGGTTAGTTTCTATATGTGTGCTAATATGTAGTTGCAATTTATACTAGAATTGCAAAGTTTAGAAAAAACAAAAAATTACTTTCTTAAATATAAGGGATCGGCTAGAAACGACCAAAACTTAGTGGAGTAAATATACTCCACTAAGGGTTTACTCCGCCGGATACTCCACTATTTGTAAGGGATTGGTTAGAAATGCCCTTAGAGCATCTCTAGCCGATCCCGCAAACGGCCGGGCCAAAAAAGTCGTTTGAGGACTCCTGCAAAAATTATTTATGGAACGGCGACCCTCCGGCGGAATAGTTCCCGTAAACCCGTCCTGCAAATGTTTTAAGGGACGTGTTTGTGGGATCTATTCCGCGTAGGAGGGCTAGCCATCCTGCAAATACAATAATAAGCAAATATTCATCAAGTTCATCAAGACAAGTTCATCATCATATATATACATCACTAGTTGATCATCATACTAGTTCATCACATCCAAAATCATGCGCAAAAAACCAGGTATCAAGTTTAGGTTCATGAATGAGCGATAGAACAAGGTAAAAGATGCTCAAACAACATAGATCAATCAAGCAACATTCTCAGTATTGCGAAGAACGTCGCCACCAACACCGCCCCTAGCACCTCCATCAACAACATCCACATTGACCGGAGAGCTCGCACCACCATCTTCACGAACTTGAACCGGAGAGCTCACACCACCATCTTCATGAACTTGAACCAAAGAGCTTGCATCACCATCACCACCATTCACTTGGACCGAGGATTTGAGCACGACCACCATCACAACCATTCACTTGCCTTGCAAAAGAACCACCTTCCATGCCGAAGCCAACATCACCGCCACCACCACCCATGACGAGGTCACCACCACCTCCGATGGCGAAGCCACCTCCTCCACCCATGCGGAAGCCACCACCACCATTGCCGAAAGAAAAGCCCCCTCCAAAGCCAACACCACCACCGGCCATAAGATTTTGGAGCTCCATCTTCCTCCGGAGCATGATCTCCATTCTTTTCATCTCCCAAAATTCTCTTGCCATTGCATCCATGCATCATCATGAACCGGTCCTCCTTAGCGGTCCTCTCGTCCTTCCTCTTTTGCTGCTCTAGGAAGAGCTTGAGCTCCTTGAAGGCACACCTCTTTTGCCATTTCTCCTCCTTGTGCTTCTCTTTCTTCTCGGCTATAGAAACTTTTGCATTCCAATGCTTGGGGGTAGCATAGCCTCCTTCATCTTCGTCATCTCACCAATTTGATCTCTCAAAGTGATTGCCTCGGAAGTCCTCTTGACTCTTGCTTTCTCCTTCTTGTTTCCATCCGGCTTGCCCTTGTTTATTCCTCCTCTTGGTGTATCGTCACTATCATCATCATCCTCAACCTCCACTTTCATGCCTCTCTTTGGTGGGGATTCCTTGTCCCTCACCCTCCACTTTTCATTATCTCGGAGCCATTTCCAACAATGTTGTAGATTGAATGACCGGCCATTGGAGGCCGTGATTTACTTTAGTACTCGTTGGCGATGCGATCCTACACATAAACATTGAGAGAATTGTGAGCTCATAATCTTCCTATGCACACGGCTAGGGACTTAAAGATGAAGAAATGCTCACATAATCATCAATAGTGGAGACACTTGGTGGTGCATTCCGCACTTGCTCCAAGCATCCGGACTAACGGGAGCAAGCTTTGTTGATGGTGTCACAACAGCCTTGAAGGCCCTTCAAGCTCCGACCGGATGGGAATGGCATCATTTGATGAAATTTGTCTTCCATCCTTTGCCAATAGTTGTTATAAGTTTGATCCTTTCCGGTGATGGAGTCAAGAGAGATGCTTTCCCATGCTTTAACTAAGCACACATCCTCCGTCTCCATGTAGTTGCCGGTCCTCCCGAACCGAGTATCATAGTCGGGCTCCGGGATCTCTTGCATCATCATTTTCATTCTCATCGTGCACCTCTGCGTCGACCTCAACGTACGATTCATCGAAATCGCCAAGAGGGGCACTCAAATTCACGGTGCTCTCGGCCAACATCTTAGTATATGTGTAGGGCACATTTTGGATACAAAAATCGACGGCCAAAAGCTCAATCAACTGTTCCCAAAAGGCCGAAAACTAGTAAGAGAAATTTTGTTTACCTCCCGGCCGTTTCATCGAACACATTGTGAGCGTGCCCGGTGGCTTGGCCGTCAATGTGGATGCCAGGGACGGCTGGGAGGCGGAGGAGCCCGATCACTTTGACGCGATCGCCTTCTTCCTTGAAGGCTTCGCCCGTGCGCCAGCGGGGCCGGTCGAGGCGGTCTTCTTCCTCTTCCTCTTGGGCGGGGCGCGTGGAACCGGAGCGGGGGCGATGCTCGGTGCTGCCGTGCCGGGTGCGCCGCTTTGAATGAGATGGCTCCCTTGCCGCTTCCTCTTGAGGGTGGCAGCGGCGGCGGGAAGAGGTGGAGCCGTGAGATGCCCGGGCGGACGTTGAGTTCGATCCTTCGCACACGCACTTCTTTTTGAGGAATTTCTATCAGCTACACCACCATCACTTTGACGCAATGTATGTGCTCGTTTGGCGCAGCGCCGAATAACATTTTCCCTCTTGCTCTCTCCTCTCGTCCAGCCTCTCCAGCAACAGTGTCATCATCCAACCTCGTTCTGGCCTTCCGGGTGGTGATCAACCACTAACTAGCCTGCCACCGTCTTTTTCTTTTCCCCTGCAATGTAGCTAGTGCATGCACATGCATCGAACTGTATCGAAACCAAACCAACCCAACCCCGCCCAGACCAGGAGATTCGACAACAAGAGAGACAAACAGGTATCGTCGTTCCACTGCAACCACAAATAATGGAAGCCAATCCGCTTTCTTCGCCATGCCAGTCAGTCTCTGTCTCTGGTCGCGCTACAGTCATATCACAGTGCAGTCGGTGAGGGTGGTGTGATAGTGAAGCTCAAGTCAAGTCAACTCAAAGCGTGTGAGGGCGGTGATGGACGACACATCGGGCTCTGCTTTGCTTTGCACGGAAAAGCAGACCCAGACATGGCGAAAGCAGTGCACAGGAAGCAGCAGCAGGGGAATGGCTCTGCGGCCGGTCTGCTGCTTTGCACTGCAGCGGCGAGACCAAAGAGAGATGGCAAAAGCAGAGCATGGCAGGGGAACGACTCTGCTCTGCATGCTTTGAGCTGCAGTGGGTTGAAGCAGCAGTACAGTGCCACTCGCTGCTGGAGCTTATTCGTTCCAGGAAAGAAGAAGCTGCTCGAACATCAGAATCTCTCAATTGCCTAACCGTGGGAAACGGTATGGGATTCACGGAGAGCTATGCTGCAATCGTGGAAGCTTAGGAGGCTCCTTTTGCTCTGTTCTGTCCACTGCATTTGCATTTGTTAGGTGGGCTATGGAACTCGCAGCAGCTCAATTGACTACCTACCAAGCCCGAGAAAGGCCACAGGTTCCGTGTTTGGTGTGTGCGGCTCAGAGTCATCTTGTAGTTCAGATTTCCGACTAGAACACAGGTACAGTCAGAGATCTTATGCGAGGAGAGAGTGGATTAGCTACGCTAATGCTGTCTAACGCAGGGTCAGATTTATTCTGATGCCAGAGAGACGGGAAACTTGTGGCGCTACTGAGCATCGGAACCTACAGTGCAGCACAGAGCAGAGCAGATGAGTGGTGAGACGAGTCGTCACCGATCACACCACAGTTACAGTTCAGGGACCAGCCAGTGAGAGTGAAGCTCAAGTCAATCAAGTGACTCAAGGTGTGAGTGAGTGGTGATGGATCCGGTGAAGGAAGGGGTATGGAGCTAGAACATTGACGATGAAAGGCAGATGGCAGCCAAAGCGGTGCAGTGGACAGTGAGAGAGGGATGGCAAAAGGAAAGCGCGACATTGACAGGGGAATGCATGGCTCTGTTTTGTCCGCGCTGCACTGGTTGATTTGAACACTGCTGCATATCGTGCGTGCAGTGCCACCCTATCCACTGGATAGAGCGAGTCGGAGCATTTCTAGGTCAAGCTCCAACTGAGTACAGGAAAGGAAGAAAGAAAAATGTACGCGCGGGGAACGGGATTTGCAGTTGTAGGGAATGCAGCAGCCGACCCACAAGAACCCTTCCAGAACGTTTTGGAAGGTTCCTGAACGTTCCTAACTTATTTGGAAGCTTCCGCGGCCTTTTTGGTAATTTCTGGGACCTTACCGAACATTCTCTAGCATCATCGGGACAATCCCGGGATCTCCGGGAACACTTCTGAAAATATTCGGAACACTTAGAGCATCTCTAGCAGACCCCCTATTCTGCGAAACTGTAAACTCGCGCGGGGGCGTCTATACAGACTCAAAATCGCCGCGGCAAAACAGAAACTGTATCCAAACCCGTAAAATTTTAAAAACTTGTTTCGCGCGAGAAATTTAAGCAAAAGCTCGCCGGAGCTCGCTCGCATAGATAATTCTTCTTCAATTAGGGGCAGATCATTCGTACATAGCATGCATATATTCATAAAAGTTTGCTGGAGCTACGCCGAAACTAAGCTACCGTACTACTACACAGAATTGAGCTCACCGGAGCTCGTGCGGCAGGTGCCCAGCGGCGGCGCTCAATCGGAGTCGGAGGAGTCGAGGTCGATGTAGAACTTAGCCTGCTCCGCCTTCATCAAGCGCAGGTCAGCCTCCTTGGACGCGTGCGCCTGCAACGCGGCGACGCCCGTCTGGAGGAAGAGCTGCTCGTACTCGAGCTCGCGGCGGTGGCGCTCTTCCAACTCCTCCTGCTCCCTCGCCGACTGCTCGAGGACGACGCGCTCGAGGAGCTCCTCCTGTCTCGGGGGAAGGTAGTCCTCGGGCCCGAACACGCCTCGGCGCAGCGGGCTCGAGCTTGATGGCGTGTGGCGTGAGCTCCTCCTCCGGCTCCCTCTTCACCGGAGTGAGCTGTGAGCTTGATGCGCCCGCGAATGAGCTCCCCGCGGCAGAGGAGCCGAAGGAGGCGTGGCGGCGGCGGGCGAGCTCGCGCTCGAACTCGTCCAGCTAGCGGCGATCGAATGCCGGCTACCGCGGTTGAGCCACCGACGCGCGCCCCGCTTGCGCGCGGCGTCAGATCTGGCGCGGCGGGGGCGCTCCGCCTCGTCCCCGGAGCTGCCATAGCCGTCCATGGCTTTTGCAAGCTCGCCGACGCCGAGAAATCAGGCGGGACGGTGGGGAATCAGGTGGGTGGGGGGCGTGGCGGCGGGCGGCTGCAGGGGGATAGGGTTTCGACCCGTATCTGCCCCGCAAACCCGTAGTTATACGTCTTTGGGGATAACGTCTGCGGCCGCGGTAAAAAAACTTACGGGCTTTGTTCTGGCCAGAAAATTGGAACGAGCCCATATACTCGCCGGAATTATGCAGGTTCGCGCGTTATACGAGGTCTGCTAGAGATGCTCTTATGGAGTCCTTTCTCTCATTCTCTAGTATCTCCTAGTTATTTTACATAACGCTAGTTGTTAAGTGTGTGATCTTACAAGTTCAATAATATATGGAAATACCTAAAACACCTTCTGGTCAATAATTATCAGCGGGGTCTAGACAACCATAGTAATTTTCACATATCAATAGAGATCGTCATCGAGTGAACCTTCCATTGTCATGTACAATTTGTTCTACCTCACGACACGTTACAAAATCTGAGGCGAGACTTTTACGGTATCCCCATGATCAACTCTTTGATCACTATACCTAGTTATCCTTGTTGTCGATTTGTACTCTTTCCTCATTTCCGTATTTCGATGTCCCCGTGACTAACTTCTTAGTCATTGTCATTGGCTAAGTGATGATGCACATCGTAACACCGAGTGGGCCAGTGTGTATCTGTCCATCGTCAGAGGGGCAAATCTTGGTCTTGACATATTGAATACCACGATGTACTTTTTTGATATACCCACTTACGGAGTCACATTTGGCAACTCCAAAGTAACTATGTGGCATGTGGGTATACAATATTCTCATGGTCTAATAACGCAAGTAAATGTTAACACTATATATGAAAATATAAACAACTTATTGACAACATGATCTCACATAATTTCATAAGTTGGGTTTATCCAACACCATTGTTACTCTAATAATGATTTCTCGTTGTTGTTAGCATCCTCGTGACGATTACAATACCCATGGTTAGCAAAACAGAACCATAACAATACATAAGCTAGTCCAAAGGCCTGGAACAAAAATAGGAGATACTCAATTAACTTTACCAAGGTCACTTTTTAGGAGCATGCAATAATTAAGTAAAAGAGAAGGGGTTATTGCAACTATTCGCTACGGCCTGCTACAGTAACATAATTTTGAAATTAAATTAAATTAACTTTCCTAACTTCCTCTGCAAGAAGGTGCTCTACAGTGTAAATCTATCAACCCCTCTCCCCGTCCCCGGCTTCAGGTGTCTTCCAGGCCAAATAACCAGTATCTCCCATTCGCCGGGTTGTAAACCTCTCCCCACTCCGCTTCCAACACCTCATTGCAATGTCAACCAAGAGATCTATGTCCATCTCCAGAGCCACCTCCCTCTTTCCGACGGCGGCGACCTCCGCAACCCGCGCTGCATCCGCATCTCCTCCAGCACCAACTCCCTGCGCCGGCCGGTCCGCATACGACCGCTCTCCCGGCACCCCCGCAAAGGTGTCCGATGGGACCGAGAAGGACGATAGGACGCGCGTCTAGTATACCCACGGTCGTCGCGCTTAAACAGCGCCGCTGAAGTCCCCCATCTGCGCGCCCAAGCCACGCAGCGCCAGAACTACGAACAAGTTTAAGGTCTAAGGTATGACGAACCCTTGTTTTTCCGCATTCGTGCTCTCAAAAATTTATACTAAAAATTTATACTTATTATATCAATTATATTCACCATTAATTTTATTTTTATAATGTGCACCTGATAATAAAATAGATGTCAATTCTGTTAAATATTAATAATTGTGTTAGGTATGCTAAATTTGAGATATTTATTGTTAAAAATGTATATCTAATAAGCTAAATTTAAATCGGGTTTGTATATATAAGTCGTGTTTGCGGATGCATTGCGCCTTAAATATATATTTAAACCCAACCCCCATATTTGTTAGAAAACTAGAAAAATATGAAATCGATATTTTCTCACATTAACCCTTGTGTATATTTCTCTGCATTATTAAATGTTATGATAAAGATCTCTAAAACATATGGTCTCAGAAATATCCTCGTAGCGGTTTCTAGTTTAAAGTTAAATATGCATGAATAAAAAACTATAGTGTTATAAAATACTTTTACAAGGGGATTATCAATTTTTCATCAAATCATTGACATATTGTTATACCCGGTTTTAGGTCAAATATGTCTCACATGTTACAACGAATTTAATAATCTATTGGTACATGTGTGTGCTTTATATTAAACTTCTATGGATTTACTCCAGGATGTAACGACTTTAGTCTTTAAGGGATAAGCGATGCGCCTATTGACAACAAGGTGTCTCTGGTAACTTCGTCAATATCAAAAATTGTTGGCTCAGGGGGTGTTTGGTTTCAGGGACTTTTTTGTGTTGGGACTAAAAAAAGTCCCTAAAAGTCCCTAGCAAACCAAACAGGGAGGGACTTTTTTGGGACTTTTTGCTAAAAGTCCTTAGAAGCACCTCCTTGAGAGTCTTTTTCAAAAAGTCCTAGGGACTAGAAAAAGTCTTAGGACTAGAGAACCAAACACCACCTCAGTCTCTCGTACATACTCATGGGATACCATGTGTGTTCGTGCACTATAAAAGCAATCTCTACTCTATATTTAGGTTGGTCATAGTGGGAGTAACTTAGCTAGTAACATAGCGCATTTTTAGACAAGTTTGCTTATGGGTCATGTAGTTAGTGAGGAGAGAGGTATTTGGAGTAACATGATATGTTACTGTAACATAACGCAACCCAAAACAAAACGAGACTACAATCTAATAAATGCAATCATCTATGATACTACTTCTATGTTACTTTGCACTATGAAGCTGCTAACATACACTAGTGTCATATGCATGACACTAATCTAAGTTACTCCCCACCATGACTAGCTTTGGGGAGTCCGTACTTAATATCTTTAGGACTCCCCTCGATACCGCCAACCATCGATACCCCCCTCCCCCAGGTGCCCGATTTTTATTTCTACTTTTTTTTATAACCAACAAAATCGGCAGCCCACTGAGTTTTATTCAACCAAAAGAATGAAATCGGATTGTTTTCCTTCTTTACATAACATCGGTTTTTTTTTTCACATTACATGTATTCCATGTATAGGAGAAATCATATCACAATTCATAATCAAGTTGTAGCCTTTCCGTGTATACAACCTAGACCGTCCACATATCAAGTTGTAGTCTTTCCATGTATACTGCCGAAAGCTTCCCGATGGACGTCCCGTATCTACGAGCCAGATTTTGGCTCATTTGGTGAAGGCATCCCCATCCCTGGAAGCAAGTAACGATGATCGGTGGCAACGAAACCTTCATTCTTCATGAATAGATGGACCGTTGATCGGTGGCAACGAAGAGGACAAGTGGCAACAGTGCAACACGTATGTGGATCTCTAAGAAGAAGAAGAAACTATCTCCCTCTCTTGCTCTCTCCTCTCATCCAGCCGGCAGAATCCAGTTTCCAACCGAGAGCCGGTAATAGCGTCGGACCGCCGCCGCGTGCACAGTTACATCCAACTTTGACCCATTTACTGTTTCGACCCACCCTAGTTTGTAAAAAAATTCGGATCTGACCCATTTCGAGACGCCAGAAGTCCTGGTGTCTGGGTTGCGCTGAAAACGCCGGGGTCTGTGGCGTCTTGCCCAGGCCCACTTGTCCGTCCGATGTGACAATCTTGCGGTGGAAACAGTAAAAAAAGTCCACCTCGTGCGAGCCTCGGCCTTCCGGTTTCGGGAGGTGAACTAGTGATCAACGGGCCACCCTCTTTTCTCTTCCCCTGCAACGGTAGCTAGTGCATGCACATGCACTGAACTGTGTCGTCGAACGAAACGAAGCCAACAGGTGTCGTTCCGGTGCAACCACAAATAATGGAAGCCCATCTGCTTTCTTGGCCATGCCAGTAAGTCAGTCAGGTGAGCGGCGAAGAGAGTCGTCTCAATCTCTGGTCGCACTACAGTCATCGTACAAGGCGGTGTGAGAGTGAAGCTGGAGTCAACTCAACTCAACTCAATCAAGGACTCAAGGTGAGTGATGATGGATGAGGCCAGCAATCCAAAGGCAAGGTCTGGAGCTGCATGCAAGCTTGACGATGACACATCGGGCTTTCTGCGCTGCACGGAAAAGCAGAGGCACTGCAGCCGAACGAGACATGGCAAGAGCAGTGCACACAGAGGCAGCAGCAGCAGGGGAATGGCTCCGCGGCCGGTCTGCCCTGCCGCTTTGCACAGCAGCGGCGAGGCCAAAGAGAGATGGCAAAAGCAAAGCAGGGCAGGGGAATGGCTCTGCATGCTTTGAGCTTGAGCTGCAGTGGGTTGAAGCATGCAGCAGTACAGTGTCACTCACCGCCGGCCGGCGCTTATCCGTTCCAGGAAAGAAGCTGCTGGAGCAGAGAGGAAGCAAGTCGGAAGGCGATTTTATTTGGACAGAAAATGTGGAGCAGTGGGACGGTGATGACGATGCTGCTGCAGCCGTCCAGGAGGCGATCTGCATCAGTTAGGGGGTTCAGACTTCAGAACTTGACAACGGCTCAACTGAGGCCGCAGGGTACTGTATGACATAAAATTCCTACCCAATCTGAACCCTAGTACTAGCACTGTAGTCGCAATGTTTGGCTCGAGTGAGTGCTAAAGAGGGTCGTCACTGATCACACCAGAGTTAGTTACAGTCCCGGGAGCAGTCGCCAGTGAGAGTGAATCTGAAGTCAACTGACTGAAGCTGTGAGTGAGGGAGTGATGTGAGCTGCAACCTTGACGACGACACATCGGGCTCCGCTCTGCTTTGCACGGAAAAGGCCGATGGCAGCCAAAGCGGGCTCTGCCCTGCTTGCACTGCGGTGCAGTGGACAGTGAGAGAAAGGAAAGCGCGACATTGACAGGGGAATGCATGCATGGCTCTGCTTCGCTCGCTCGCGCTGCACTGCACCGGTTGGTTTCAACACTGCTGCTGCATCGTGCGTGCGTGCGTGCGTGCAGCGCAGCCCTATCCACTGCTCAAGCTCAAACTTAGCCGAGGAAAGAAAGAAAGAAACTGTACGCGCGGGGAATTGGATTCGCAGTTGCAGTCGCAGTCGATGGAATGCTGCAGCCGATCCTGGAAGTAGAAACAGTGCCACTGTTTAGTGCGGTTCAGAGCAGCTCGATTACCCAGCAACCCTGAGAAAGGCCGCCACAGAGTGCCATTTCCCGTGAGAGGTGACGCTCCTACCAAATCTAGCCGGCGGCGAGGAGATAAGCAGCAGTACGTACTGTACGTACTGTGGTGCAATGCTTGGCTTTTCTCAGACGTGGCTAGCACAGCCTCATCTACTGACATCTACTGTAAAACCACATAAAACTGGACATTTTTTCACCGGGCAGATGGGTTCCGATGCTCGGCGCAACGGCCGAACGAGGAGATGAGGAGAAAATCCATTCGTGGGACAGGCAGATCTCATCTCACTGATAGATGAATATAGTCGGCACCACTACAAATCAAGATCATCTCATCTTATCGGACCCTACACTAGTACTAGTACAGAGGTGACTGACGGACGGACACCTGACCTCCATTATCTAATGTAATCAACCACCCAAGGTTGTTGCAACAGCGGCCGCCGGCCCCATGGCGCCGCCTAATCAGATCCAGTCCGCTGATGATCCGCCGTCCCGTCACTGCGCGTGGGGCCCCATTCTACTCGAGCTTCGGTCTAACGGAGTGGAGTGGAGCGGAGTGAGGCCGACGCCGAGGCGGCCGCCGGCCCCATGGCGCCGCCTAATCAGATCCAGTCCGCTGATGATCCGCCGTCCCGTCACTGCGCGTGGGGCCCCATTCTACTCGAGCTTCGGTCTAACGGAGTGGAGTGGAGCGGAGTGAGGCCGACGCCGAGGCGGCCGGCCGGCGGGTTGCTACTTGCTTCATCAGCTCATCAGGAGCCGCCGACGCCGTCCCAGGCGAGCCCGAGGCGGCCGCCCTCCTGGAGCGCGCGGAGGAGCTGGGCGCCCTTGCGCCGCCCGCGCGCGCTGCACTCGCCCTGCATCGCGCCCACCACCGCCTTCACCACCTCCGGCGGCGGCGGGGACGCGCCGGCCGCCTCCTCGCCGCCGTAGATGGCCGCCAGCACGCCGATGGCGCACTCGCGCCCGCGCCCGGACATGCCCTCCACGGCGCGCGCCAGCACGGGCGCCGCCAGGGCCTCCCTGCGCACGGCCGCGGTGCCCCCGGCCGCCGTGCAGAGCAGCTCCAGCGCCGCCAGCGCGCGCTCCGCCGTCGCGCCCGCGGGGCCCGACGCCGCCACCGCCTCCACGGCCGCCGACGCCGCGCCCGCCTCCACCGCCGCCTCGCGGTTCCCCTCCTCCAGGAGCATCACCAGCAGCACCTTCGCCGCCAGCCTCGCCGTCGCCGGCTCCCGCACCGCGGCGACCACCCCGGCAACGACGGCAGGCGGCACCGTCTTTGAACTTTCTGTGGCCTCCATCTCCCGCTCCACCGCCCGCAGCGCCGCCACCACATCCCCCGCCGCGAACTTCTCCTCCGTGCTGCCCGCCACCGCGTGGCTGGCCGCCCCTGCCCCCGCCGCGGACGCCGACGAGGCCGCGTGCTGCGGGTGGTGCACCGGCAGCCGCCACTGCGTGAAGCTCTGCGACGCGGAGCTCGACGAGGACGAGGAAGAGGACGACGGCCCGGCGCCGTTGCTGCCGTTAGCATTACCCCCGTGCACCACCTGCTTCTGACGATGCCACTGCACAGGCGACGGCACCGCCGAGGCCGCGGCCGCCTCCACCAGCGCCGGCGACGCGTCGCCGCCCGGAGTGGCCGACCCACCACCACCACCACCCTTCACCCCACCGTTCCCCGCCGCGCCATTGTTGTTGGGCGTGGCCGTGGGGCTGAGCGCCGGGTGCGTGCAGGTGCTGAAGATGCCGCAGGAGAAGAGCGCCCGCGGCGTCGCCTTGATCTTCGCCCCCGCGCCACCGCCCCCGCCCCCGGCCGGCATCTCCCGGTGCGCGGCGCGGCTCATGTCCTCCCGCTCCGCGCGCGAGCAAGCGCAGCGGCAGCGGCAGCAGCAGCAGCGCCACGTAAATGCCAGCAGTGGAGGCGGGGCGGACACGCGCAGAGCTGCGCGGGGTGGGTTGTTACGTCTGTCGGCGTGAGGTGGAGGTAGCTCGCTCGCTCTCGGGTGATATGGAGGTGGCGAGCGCGGTGGTGGCCCAGGCGAGTTGAATGCGGCCTCGCGCTGCGCCTGTGCGCGCTGTCGAGCGAGGCGCAGGCGGGCACTTAACAGCGGGTGACCGAGGCGGGCGTCAGCCGGTGCCGGGTTAAAAGCTAGGAGAGCGGCGCGGTGAAAACGAGCGGCGCAACGCAGTGGCGAGGCCGGTCGGAGGAGCAGCGCGCGCGTTTTACCGGGCGGGGAGGGGAACAAACAAAGCGAGTAGGCAGCGACGGGGTTGCGGTGGCAGTGGCAGGCGGTGGGGAAGGGAACGAGCGATCCGATCGATCGATCGATCCGGGGAGCATGTGCGGTGGCGCAGTGGCGGAGCCCCACCGCGGTCCTGGCTGCGGGGCGGGGGCGGGCCATGGCGGGCGAGAGAGCTAGGTGCATGAGCCATGAGGGTAGCCGCACCTACCGGACGGGGCGCATATGCGGTGGCAGAGAGCTGGGAGAGGGTGACGGATGTGACACTGGGAGCAGGGCAGAGCAGAGGGGGATCCTCGTTCGTTCCATGGCGATGCGTGACTGCGCATGGCATGCGACGTCGGCGGGTACGTGGCCGTCGGGTCTCCGGAACCGTGCAATCATGCCATTCCTGGCACTGCTGCCGCTGCTACTGGTGCTGGTTGGTGACTTGGTGATGGCGAGGGAGAGTGGCTGGCTGGCTGCCTGCCTCAGTGGATGTAGATCGATCGGCCGATCTGCATTATTGGAGGAGGCAGTGCAGTGGTCGATCGGCCATCCGGTTGTGTGCAAGCCAATCAACGGTGTCGGGTGTGTGAGTCAGATTTTTCGGCCTCCTGCATGGCTGCACGTACGTGTGTATGCAGAGGTTTTCTCTTCATTTTCCGCAAGGAGATCACGGATGCAGCAGATTTAAGGACTTGCAGTTAGGCCAACTCCCCCCAAACGGACGTCCGTTTTGGGTGCGATTTGGGCGGCGTCCGGGGAACGGACCGTCGCTTCGAGCATCTGCGCCCAACACGCAGAAGGCGCGGGAGCACAAATGGTCCACCCCGGCTAGTCATTCTCCCTATCTTGTGGTATCAGGCAAGGAGACCCGCTATCTCCATATTTATTCTTGTTTGTGGCCGAGACACTCTCTTTGTGTAATGGACGATCCCTTCTGGAATTCAAGGTTAACACGCAGGCTTCGGGTATCTCACATCTTATGTTCACTGATGACTGTCTTTTATTTGTCAAGGGGTCCATTGATCAAGCATTGACAATTAAAAATATTATTTCCACTTATGAGAAGGGGGCGGGTCAGTTACTGAGTCCAGATAAATGTTCTATTATGTGTGGAAAGAAGTGTAGTATGGAAGCTCAAGTGGTTGTGATGGTAATTTTGTGCATCACTGCGGAGGGATTTGAGGACAAATACCTGGCTTCCGGTGTCACAAGGGAGAATGAAGGCTGGTAAATTCCAATCTACTAAAGAGAAAGCTCTCAAAATTTTATCGGATTGGATAGAAAAATATGGAGTGAATTGCAAAAAACCACCACATTTGGGGCATCATTTGCGGAAAACCACCAGGTCACTAATTTTTTACAAAAATCACCGCGGATTCGGTAAACATTTTGCAAATAGCACTGATCAGGTGATCTGGCTCATTTGATCACTTTCTGACAAGTGGGACCAGATTGTAAGAAGCTGACTTGGCAAAGTTTTGACAGACACACCCCTGAATTGTAAAAAGAAAAGCAATCAGACCCTCCTCCCTCCTGCCTCGATCCCGTCTGGATTCGGGAGAGGCCCCGAGCTGCCCAACCCCCGCGCCACTCCGTCGCGGTGGCGGATGACCGTGGTGCACCATGCCGCCACTGCTCCGCCACGGGCTAGCTCCACCGCGTTCTCCGTTAGCTCCGGTCGCTGCTGCGTTCAATTAGGCGGCTACCTCGTCGGCCCAACGCCTGTGCAAGCTCGTGGACTGTGCGGAGGCTGGGACCAGGGCGCCCGCGTTTATGGTGGAGCGCAGGTCAGGAGGGAGGAGGGAGCAGGAGGGGAGAAGGGCCAGACGAGTGGCGGAGGGAAGCTCGCCGGAGTAGCGACGTCGTTTTTCCCCGTCCACCCAGGCCCATCCCCAGCTCCCGCTCGAGGTGCAGCACGAGCACGAGCTTGTAATCTAGCCGGTGGCCAAAATTGATCCAACAGCTTGCGTGTAGGTGTGTGTGCGTGCGCATCTGGTCTAGAAAAATCAATCAACCTGCTGGCCGGATAGCTTGGCTAGCGTCTGAGCGCGGTGGGGGCTGTGGGCCTCCGCGGAATCCAGCGCTGTCGACATGGCCGTGGTTGGGCTGGCAGCGGTTGGGCAGGTAGGGGCGAGGTGCGCACACGGTTGCTGCAGGCGGACGAGGCCAGCATCTGGGCACGACGGCGCAGGACATCGACGGCGACGTCGTCAGGTTGGTGCAAGGCACGGCGGGTGGGCTTCCTGCGGCGGCGATGGGAGCCGGCGGGGGCGGCGCAGTTGGGTGAGCAGGGGATTGAGAGTAAGGGGTTGATTGCTTTTTACTTTTAGATCCAGGGGTCTGTATGGTATTTGTTTGCCAAGTCAGCTCTTGACAGCCGGGCCCCACTTGTCAGAAAGTGATCAAATGAGCCAAATCACCTGATCAGTGCGGTTTGCAAAATGTTTACCGAATCCGCAGTGATTTTTGCAAAAAAATAGTGACCTGGTGGTTTTCCGCAGATGAAGCCCCAAATGTGGTGGTTTTTTTCAATTCACTCAAAAATATGCTTCATATGGGGCGAAGGAAACCTTGATTAAATCTGTTCAACAGGCTCTGCCGATGTACGCCATGGGTATCTTTAAATTCCCGGCATCACTATGCGAGGAATTGTCGCAGATTATAAAGAATTTCCGGTGGGGCGATGAGGAGAATAGGAGGAAGACTCATTGGCTGGCTTGTGATAAAATGACTATGCCTAAAGGTGAGGGTGGTATGGGTTTCCGTGATCTTAGATTATTTAATCGGGCTCTCCTAGCTAAGAAGACTTGGAGACTGGTGGTTAACCCTGACTCACTATGCGCCAAAGTGATTAAGGCAAAATATTCCCCAGGGGCATATTCTGGATACTACTTTTCCACAGTCGGCTTCACTCACTTGGCAAGATATATTGCACTGCTTGAAATTACTTAAGGCCGGAGTTATTTAGAGAGTGTGTGATGGTTCTAATATTAATATCTGAAGAGATAACTGGCTTCCAAGAATGGCTGGCCTTAAAATTACTGCAAGGAAGAACTGGACCAGCATAAAATGGGTGTCTGGCTTGATTTTGAGTTGACCTAGGAGATGGGGAATTTGGTTAGGCACATGTTTTATCCATATGATGTGGAGGATATACTGAGGTTGCGTATTCAGTCTTCAGGGGATGGTGATTTTGTTGCATGACATTTTGAAAAATTGGGGATCTTCTCGGTTAAAAGTGCGTACAAGCTTGCGCTAAACCTAAAGGAGAAAAGAGAGGACATGGGGTAATATAGTGCTGATGCGCTGGGGGAGAGGAAAATTTGGGATGTTATCTGGAAGGCCAATGTTTCTCGGAAGATTTGTATTTTTGTGTGGCGAGTTGCTTCTAATAGCCTGGTTGTCCAGGTTAATAGAGTGGTGTGTTACCAAGTCACTCATAGTACGTGCTCTATTTGTGGAATGGAGGAGGAGAATACCTTTCATGCGCTCATCTTGTGTCCAAAGGCGGTTGCATTGCGCATGGCCTTAAGGGACATTCGGGTATTACCCGCGGAGGAGGTACTGACATATACGGGGACTAATTGGTTTCTTGTTCTCCTAAATCAACTGTGCCCTACTATGATGCGTGACCAGATTATATTCGTTTTCTGGAGAGCTGGGCATTTGAAAAACGATTTCATAGTTGGTAAAGGGAAGGAATCAAATTCAGCCTCTGCTAGTTTTGTGGATAATTACTGGACATCCTTTGTCGCATGGCATGCTTTGACACCGATGGACCCCAAGAATAAAGGAAAATGTCCGATTGGTGGGTCTAGATGTGCTCCTAGTACTTTAGAACCTAAGCTGGCTTGGGTTCCACCGTCAGCGGGGTATATCAAGATTAATGTCGGCACAAGCTTTGCGGAAAGTATCGGCGCATCAAGTGTAGGTGTGGAGGGACGCGTATGGGAAAGTCATTGTCTCTTCTTGGGATTTCCTTGGGCCGTGTCAGAGCGTGGAGGAAGCGGAGCTAAGGGCATGCATTGTGATCTCTATACAGGTATATCTCTGCACAATCCTATAATTTTAGAGACCGACTGTGCGCTTGTCGTTGCTAATCTTGCAAAGGAACCGTCGGGCAGATCACCATTGCTTGATTTGAAGAAGTGCAAAGTATATCAAAGCTGATAAATAATTTTCAAATTTTGAAGATTAACCGTTCGGCCAATGTAGTGGCCTATTTAATTGCAAGTATAGCTTTGATAATAGATTGGATGGTCTGCTTGTTAATAATGTACCGCCCTCTGTGGTGAATCATGCAATGAACGATCGTAATATCTCTTTCGATTAATTTATATAAGGCGGTATTACAAAATAGAACACTACCTTTAAAATAACAGGAGATTTTATATAAATTAACAAATTCATGTTAGATTATTTATGAACAACCTAGAGTGTACAATATACATTGCCTTTAAAAGAACAACCTACAATATAATAATAACTTATGGTTTAATACATCAAGTTAAATAAAGACAAAACAATGTATAGAAAACATGGTACTTTCATTAAATTAACAAATCTAATTCCTATTTATTTATAAACAACCTACAATGTATAATTATGCAGTTAAAAAATACAAATCAACAAATTGTTTATCCCCCCCCCCCAGATTGCTAGAACCCTAATCCTAGAATCGCCAGCATGCATGCGAGCAAAGAAGGCTAGGGTTTCACATAGATACTTACTAGACGTCGCTGAATGCCGAGACCTGCCGGTGGCTTCCCGTCGGAGTTGCCTTGATAGCGTTGGCCTAAGTTCTCGTCGTGACGTACTCCAGATTCGGCTGCGGCGTCCTGGTGTGGGCCAGCTGGGTCAGGTTCAAGCTCCCACATAACTCCCACTAGTGCAAAACCGAGCTGTAGTCCTGGTTCGTAAGGCCCTTTTTAGTCCCCACCCTTTAGTACCGGTTCAGCACAAACCGCCAATAAAGGGCCACCCACGTGGCACGAGCCAGCGCCGGGGGCGGGGAGACCTTTAGTACCGGTTGGTAACACCAACCGGTACTACAAGGTTTGGGGGGTTTTGGGTTCAGGATTTCTTTTTCCTTTAATTTTGTGTTTTCCATTTAATTCTTTTTCATTTGCTGGTATTTTACGATACTACATATTGTACACGTTATGCACATATATAAATAGAATTTCTCGTAGAACCGATCATATGCATATATATATATATCATCGAATGTCTCAAACCACCATTCACACATACACATGTATATATATACAATTTCTCCTACATGGAGACATTACTGCGGTAGCGGGTAATGGAATTCTCCCGTGGGCTCTATGACATGGTCGACCAAAAATCCCGCTATTTCCTCTGCAATTGCTCGTACGCGATCCGTTTGTAGGAGCTTGTCCCGCACCTCATCGAACTTTTAAGAAGGAGATCAATATGCATGTATTAGTCGTTTTGTGTGATTACATATCGATAATGATGTAAAAATTGTGAATAGTGTTCTGGCAAACGTACCCATAGTTGTCTATCAGATGTGCTCCTTTCGGACGCCATCATGTGAATGTTCTCGCAAACGTAGTATGCACATAAATCAGTCCCCGGCGCCTGCCTCATGGCCTTTACGAGAATAGAATTCAATCAGATGATAATTAATCAAGCATGATAATTAATAGTATTGAAACTAGAATTAAAGAGATGGTAGCTAGCTAGTAGTACTTAATTAATTACTTACCTTGGATCGAAACCAATACAAATTTTCTTTGAACGGGCCTGGAACATCTTTGATGAACCTTCGTCAAGCCCTGCCCGCCGGCAAACAAAATGAATAAAGGAGTTATTAATTAGTTGATATCAGCAAATGACGAACTAAAGAGGCCGACATATAGTTTAATAATGATTGGAATTACCTGTTGACTATCCCCTTCACGATTGAGTAGTCTTTAACTTCTTTAAGCAGTGAGTCCAGTACTTCAACTGTTCCTTCATCAACTTTAATGATTAATAAGATCCAGTGGTACCTGCATGCGCATACGTTTGCATGTAAATTAAGCGGGCATGTGCATAACACTCATCAACTAACCCTAAACCCTATACACTTATTAACATCTAGCTAGTAAACAAAACCAGAATTTGTAGTACAAGACAGTGTGACTCACTGGAAGTTGTAAGGAAGTAGTATATCTGGATTGGTATTGAGGCGCTTCAAGAACTCTAGCATGTTATTCTCTACTTCTTGTTTATACCATTTATAACCCACAAGTGTAGGGGATAATTGTAGCCTCTTTCGATAAGTGAGAGTGTCGAACCCAACGAGGAGCTAAAGGTAGAACAAATATTCTCTCAAGTCCTATCTGCCACTGATACGACTCTACGCACGCTTAGTGTTCGCTTTACCTAGAACAAGTATAAAACTAGAAGTACTTTGTAGGTGTTTTGGGAAAGGTTTGCAAGATAATAAAGAGCACGTAATAAAAACTAGGGGCTGTTTAGATAAAGACACAATAAAGTAAATATAGCGAGTGTGGAAAAGTGGTGGTAGGAGTTGTGAAATTGTCCCTAAGCAATTGACTACTTTACTAGACCGATAGCAAGTTTTATGTGGGAGAGGCCACTGCTAGCATGTCATCCTGACTTGGAATTCTATGCACTTATGATTGGAACTATTAGCAAGCGTCCGCAACTACTAACGTTCATTAAGGTAAAACCCAACCATAGCATTAAGTTACATTGGTCCCCCTTCAATCCCGTATGCATCAATTTCTATGCTAGGCTGAAGCTTCTGTCACTCTTGCCTTCCAATACATAGTCCTATCAACATACAACTAACCCTATCGTGTGATCCACGCACGCGCTCATATGATGGGCACCAAAGGACAACAACATAACCACAAGCAAATTAAATCAATCATAGTAATTCATCAACCGCCCATAAGACAACGAAAATCTACTCAGACATCATAGGATGGCAACACATCATTGGATAATAATATGAAGCATTAAGCACCATGTTCAAGTAGAGGGTACAGCGGGTTGCGGGAGAGTGGACCGCTGTAGATAGAGGGGGGAAGGTGATGGAGATGTTGGTGAAGATGGCGGAGGTGTTGGTGAAGATCGCGGTGATGATGATGGCCCCCGGCGGCGTTCCGGCGCCACCGGAAGCGAGGGGGAGAGAGCCCCCCTCCTTCTTCTTCTTCTTCCTTGACCTTCTCCCTAGATGGGAGAAGGGTTTCCCCTCTGGTCCATGGTCTCCATGGCGTGGAAGGGGCGAGAGCCCCTCCGAGATTGGATCTGTCTCTCTGTCTTTCTTTGTTTCTGCCCTCTCTTCTGCTGCCCTTTTACCGTTTCTTTTATATCCGGAGATCCGTAACTCCGATTGGGTTGAATCTTTCGCCCAGATTTTTCTCATAAAATTAGATTTGTTGCGGCAAAAGAAGAGTGTCAACCGCCTTACGGGGTGCCCACGAGGGTCCAGGGCGCGCCTACCCCTGCCGCGCCTGCCCCTGCCTCGTGGCCCCCTCGGGCACCGTCTCGCGTTGATTTTACTTCCCAAAAATCGTAAAAATTCCAAAATAATTCTCCGTCCATTTTTATCCCGTTTGGATTCCGTTTGATATGGGGTTTCTGTGAAACATAAAACATGCAACAAACAGGAACTGGCACTGGGCACTGGATCATTATGTTAGTCCCAAAAATAATATAAAAAGTTGCCAAAAGTATATGAAAGTTGTATAATATTGGCATGGAACAATCAAAAATTATAGATACGACGAAGACGTATCAACCATTCATAGCTCCATGTCTCTTCATTAATGGTATTTGGGTCAATGAACCCAATGCCATAGCGTCCACCTTTTCTCATTTCGTACATCTTCATCCTGCATAGTACCACAGAAAAGAATATAGTGACGATAATTATAGGTAATGATCAACGAGAGCACTACAGCTAGCATAAGACTTAAATTACAGAAAGAAATCACTTATAGACAATAGCAACTAATGATAGATTTGTCGAGTGCGTCTTGATTGAATAACTGAAACAGTTCTGTATACTCAATAGACAGAGCTGTCCCATGGAAGTAATTCTCTTCCTTGACTTTCACCATGAGGGACTCTCGATTGTGGGTCTTGCAAATTTCCATGTACCACTGATGCAATTCATACATTCTCGTTGAGAGCTTCTTGACCTCCTCAAGCTTGACCATAGGTTCGCCGCGGACATGTTTTCGTTTTACGTCCTCCTCTCTAATCGTATCCATGGGCTCAATCTCTAGGAGTTGTCCAACAGTGATACTCTCATGTGTTGGTACAACAAGAGGGGGGATCGATTGTTCCGCCTGTTCTCCCAGCCGGGGAACGGTTTTCCCGCATTTTTTGCCAGCTACTTGGCTCGAGCTCAAGCTCGAGCTCGACTCCTTCTGTAGTCGTGCTCGATGTGCCTTTCTGATTTGGCGCTCATAGTCTGAGTCAACAGGCTTGGGAGCTGGTTTTCTTGCCATACGAATAAAGTGGTCAACGACTTTCTCAAACACTTTCTCCTTTGGCGGCGGTGGCGGTTTTGGTCCAAAATGGGCGTCCACTTGGGCCTTCACTATGGCTGCGTTTTGCTCCTCGGTCATGTCGTAAGGCCTCTGAGGAAGAGGCGCGAGGCTTAGACCATATTGAAATCGCTTGCCTCCGCCTGTACCTCCTGTACTACCTTGACTTGTAGCGCTAAGCACCATAGCTGCGGCGGCTCTCTTCCGTTGTTGCTGAGTTGGCGGCAGAGACTGCTGGCGTGGCTGACTTGGAGGAGAAGTGGGCTGATGTGGTGCCGGACTTGGAGGAGGAGGAGTGGGCTGACGCGGTGCCGGACTCGGAGCAGGAGTGGCCTGACGCGGTGCCGGACTTGGAGGAGGAGGAGTGGCCTGACTCGTTGGCGAACTTGAAGGAGCAGGAATGTGCTGAGGCGGCGGCTGATGATCACTTGGAGGAGCGGGAGATTGCTGACGCGGTGGCAGACTTCGAGGAGGAGTCGGCTGACACGGTGTCAGTGGCCTTGGAAAGATGATGCAATTCTTTCTCCATAGGATGGTACGATATTTGGCCTCTCCCAGTGTGTGCTCCTCGTCACCTCCAGGAATGTCAAGCTCTAGCCCCGAATATTCGTCCACCACTTCATCAGCCTGAACACGAGCATAGCCAGCTGGAATCGGGTTGCAATGGAAGGTTGCTTCAGGGGAATTTGTATAAGCAACGGCGTCCACCAACTTCATGGATATGTTCTTCATTTTGAAGTGTAGCTCACAATTAGTGCTCTCCATGATGTCATACATAGGGTATCTATCTAGCAGTTGTGCCTTGCCCGGGGCGGAACCCACGCTGCTTCTCGGCACGGATGGGACGGTGCTATCCAATGCTGGATTATCCGCTAGCTGCTGCCACTGCTGAGACCCCCTTTCTTGGCTAAGTGAGTCGATTTGCTGCTGTTGCCGCTGGAATTGGAGTGCCAACTCCGCGTGCTTTGATTCTAGGCCTTTAAGGCGTTCTGCTTCCTGCTTCCTTTGCTCCTCCTCAAGCTTCCTCTTCTTCTCCTC
This sequence comes from Triticum aestivum, assembly GCF_018294505.1. Lineage (NCBI taxonomy): Eukaryota > Viridiplantae > Streptophyta > Magnoliopsida > Poales > Poaceae > Triticum > Triticum aestivum. Next base: position 467,983,451 of record NC_057796.1, read on the forward strand.
CTCCATCTTCCTTCTCGCACGGCTTCTGTAGTCGGCGTTCCAATCCTCAAACCCCTCATACCACGGAACAACGCCTTTGCCTCGTGTTCTTCCTGGGTGTTCAGGATTTCCCAGGGCGCGCGTAAGCTCGTCGTTCTCTCTGTTGGGCGTGAACACCCCCGTTCGAGCCTCTTCTATTGCAACAAGTATCTTATCTTCGACTCCTTTAAGACTTGCCCTCTTCAAAACCTTGCCTGTCTTCGGGTCCAACGCCCCCCATGCGCATATAACCAAGTCCTGACCCTGGGGGGGGGGGGCAGCTCTTAGTAACTGGAGTGACCTCTGCATCCAGCATCTCTTGCTCAGACTTATCCCACTTAGGCATTGCCACCGCGTAGCCACCTGGCCCCAGCTTATGGAACTGCTCCTTTTTTGCGGCATTGGCCTTGTTTACTCTCGACCGTTCCTTAGATAATTCCGATTCCTTGAATTTCACGAAATTGTGCCAGTGCTCTCTTTGCTTCTCCAGTGTTCCCTTGAATTCTGGAGTCTTCTTTCCTCCTTTGACGTACTTGGCCCATATAGATTTCTTGTGGTTGTTGAATGCAACTGCCATCTTCCTAAGAGCAGCGGCCTTCACTTTCTGCACATCTGCATCTGTGAAATGATCTGATAGGGTGAAATGTTCCATGAGAGATTTCCAAAGCAGATCTTTTGCTCTATCGTCGACCCAAGTAAGATCTGGACGTTCCTTTGCTGGCTTTTTCCATTCTTGCATGGAGATCGGGAGTTGGTCCGTCACAAGAACTCCGCACTGACGAACGAACTTGTTCGCATTCTTCTTAGCAAGATTGGTTCGCCATCAGTTTTGATGGCATCGATGTTGTACTTTACGCCCTGCTTCAACTTTTTGTTTGGGCCTCGCACTGTTCTGCTGTCAGATTTGCTCGATCCGGAGGTCTGAAAGAAGAAAGATCGATTGGTTAATATATCTTCAAATCATTTAAAACATGTGATGATCACCAGATGCCTGCTTATATAAATATACCTCGCCGGTCTCTGTTATTTCAAGACCAACATTTTCTTCGTCATCATAATCATAGTTCTGGACTTCATCAATTCGGCCGTCACGATCGAATATCATATCACCCTCCCCGGTATTGTTCAGATATTGGAAGCCGTCATCTTCTTCATTCTGATCATCTGGCCGGCCAGGGGAGCGTATGATCTCGAACAGGGCCTCTTCTCCTTCTCTGCCGGTATTGTCCGCCATAGCTTTTATTTAACTAATCCAGAAGAAATATAAAACAATTTAGTATTCAAATTACAATGCATGCATGCAATCAATAAGGAAAAACTGAATCATAGTACATAATATGCATCATCGAATATAATCTCGAATACATCGTCTTGAATATTATTGAATAATATATATATATATATAATCTCGAATGCATCGTCTTGAATAATATATATAATCTCGGATACATCGTCTCGAATATTATATATTGAATACATCACTAGCTAGCTAGCTAGCTAATAAAGATCGAATACTACAGAATAATCTAGTTCACTCGCGGTTCCTGAGGCGCGGGCGGTGGACACCCAAAGAGAAGGAACCATCACAGGATCATAGCTGGGGTGAGATCCCCGGAAGAACCTGACGTCCATAGCATCCATGTAGCGACGGATGTGCTCGTCGTCCTCCCTGACACGGCGACGTACCACCTTCGGCGGGGCCGGCTCCCTCCACACCGAAAGTGGCCCAGGCGAACGCCACCAAAGGAGCTCAGGGTCGACGATGGGACCCAGGGCCGGGTTCCTCACCAAGCGGCGCGCCCCTGATGGTAGCACCTCCCAGTGCCAGCCCAGCGGAGCCCAGTCCCGGACATGGGCCCTCTGAAGCAGGACGTCGTCGCAAACGGGTCGACGGCGAGGATGCGGGCCGGGCATCGTCGAGAACAAATACTATATGCAAACGTAACATTTTTTAAATGATTGGATTGTGATTTCTTATATACAAATTTAAAAAATGATATCGTTGCATATGTCAAAATTCTATATGCATCTATAACATCGATCATCGTCTAACAATTTGACATTAATCTAATTCATCTAGCTAAACTAACATTTCTAAAATTTCTAACATTTCTATATAACTAACATTTCTAACATTTTTATAACTAAAAAACAGAAAATTTTCTAACATTTCTATAAACATTTTCTACAACTAAAAAATATAAAAATTTGGTAAGGGGCAGGAGCTCACCGGCGAGGCGAGGCGAGGCGACGGGGGCGGCGACGGGGACGGCGATGGGCGGCGACGACGGGGATGGAGACGTGCGGCGACGGGCCGGGGCGGCTACGGGCGGCGACGGTGAGGGGGGCGGCGACAGGGGCGTCGATGGGGGCGGTGGCGACGGGGCAGAGGAGAAGAAGCAGAGGAAGAGATGAAAACTGACGTAATTCGTAAGTGTTGTTTATATAGGAGGGGCACCAACCGGTACTAAAGGTCAAATTTGGCCAACCCAAGCGGCGGGAAGCGCACCCCTTTAGTACCGGGTCGTGGCTGCAAACCGGTACTAAAGACCACCCCTTTAGTACCGGTTGGAGCCACAACCCGGTACTAAAGGGGGTGCGCTGCCACCCCACGGTGCACAAAGTTTAGTCCCACCTCGCCGAGCGAAGGGCAGCCGCACTGGTTTATAAACCCAGCCGCGGCTGCTCCTTCGAGCTCCTCTCTAAACCAGGCTTCTGGGCCAAAACTGCGTGTCTGCCCTGTGGGCCTACTTGGCCTTGCGGGCCTGCATCCTGGCCCAACTACAGGTTGGGTTTCTAGTCGTATGCAGGCCGTTGTGGCCGAGTAGGCGGGGTTTTTTTTTCTTTATTTATTTTCCTTTATTTATTTGTGAGTTGTTTTTTGCTGTATTTAGAGTTTCTTTGTGAATATTTTTGCTTTAGGTACAAAAATTACAAACTTTCTATTAGTGCCAGTAGTTTTCAAATTTGAATAGTTTAAATTTGAATTATTTGAAATTTGTGTGAATCACTGGTTTGTGAATAACTTTACTTTAAAAATAGATTTTTCAGTGATTCTTTTTTCTTATGTTTAATATTAGTGTGTTTTATCATTATATTCAATTTGGTAATACTTAGGTTATTTAAAAAAATGAAGTGCCTTTGTAATAGATGAGTTTTTTTTTCGAAACCCTGATACTTCGAAAGAGATTGTCCATTTTGTACATGAAGTGCATCCAGTTTTTGTCGTAACCCTCTCAACTTTTTGGCACATGCTATATGGGTGGAATGATGATACCATGCCAACTTTCAACATTTTCAGAGTTCATTTGTAGTGCTTTTCAATTTCAGGGTCATATAGCTCAAAAAATCAGTAAATGTATGAAAAATAACAAATGAAGTCAGAAAAGGTTGAAAATTGATGACGTGGCTTTGAATGGTGCATATTGAACGCACAAAAAGTCTGGAGTTGTAATAAGTTAAGAAAAATGAAATACCTTTGTAACAGATGAGTTTTCCTCCGGAACCCTGATACTTCGAAAGAGATTGTCCATTTTGTACACGAAGTGCATCCAGTTTTTTCCGTAACCCTCTCTACTTTTTTGCACATGATAGGTGGGTGAAATGATGATACCATGCCAACTTTCAACCTTTTCAGAGTTCATTTGCAGTGCTTTTCAATTTCAGGGTCATTTAGCTCAAAAAATCAGTAAATGCATGAAAAATAGCAAATGATGTCAGAAAGGGTTGAAAGTTGATGACGTGGCTTTGAATGGTGCATACTGAACGCACAAAAAATACACGTTTCAAATGCCAAAACGCATAAGTACCCTAACTATTACAAAGATTCCCTACGGTTTGTCCAAAGTGGGACTTTCCAGATATATAAGTCCAGAAACTCACTAGGGAAGAAAGTGATGACAGTGAAGCTGATCACATCCTAGAGTGGGATCTTTGAGTTGTGTGAAACTTTTTCTTCGCGTGTGTCCCTTTGCGCCGTAATCATGGAAAATCTTCATCATTTAACTGGATGCTCGGGTGGTCAATATTCACTCTGAATGGAGCAATTTCATCAAACTTTTCATAATCTTCTGACATGTCTGTCTTGTCATCCACTCCCACGATGTTTCTTTTCGCTGAAAGAACTATATGGCGCTTTGGCTCATCATACGATGTATTCGCTTCCTTATCTTTTCTTTTTCTCGGCTTGGTAGACATGTTCTTCACATAAAAAACCCGCGCCACATCATTGGCTAGGACGAATGGTTCGTCTGCGTACGCAAGATTGTTGAGATCCACTTTGTCATTCTGTACTGCGGGTCTTTCGTTACCCTGCCTCGTGTCATATTGACCCATTTGCACCGAATCAAAGGGACGTTCAAACCACGTCCACAGTCAAGTTCCCATATGTCCTCTATATAACCATAATATGTATCCTTTCCCGTCTTGGTTGCTGCATCAAAGCGGACACCACTATTTTGGTTGGTGCTCTTCTTATCTTGGGTGATCATGTAAAATGTATTCCCATTTATCTCGTACCATTTGAAAGTCATTATATTCGAAGATGGTAACTTGGACAACAAGTACATGTCATCTTCAATAGTGGCGTCATGCATAGCACGTGTCTGCAACCAACCGGCGAAAGTCCCCGTTTGTTCACATGTAATCCAACCGTCGGACTGCTTTGGGTGTTTGGAGCGTAGAAAATTCTTGTGTTCCTCCATATACGGAGCCACCAAGGCGGAATTCTGTAGAACTGTGTAGTGTGCTTGAGTGAGAGAATCCCCGTCCATACATATTATTTGATTCCCTCCTAGCGTGCCTTTCCCACCCAGTCTGCCCTTATGCCGCGATTCAGGAACACCAATCGGATTAAGGTCAGGAATAAAGTCAATGCAAAACTCAATGACCTCCTCATTTTCATGGCCCTTGGAGATGCTTCCTTCTGGCCTAGCACGGTTATGAACATATTTCTTTAAGACTCCCATGAACCTCTCAAAGGGGAACATATTGTGTAGAAATACAGGACCAAGAACGTTAATCTCTTCACATAGGTGAACTAGGACGTGCGTCATGATGTTGAAGAAGGATGGTGGGAACACCAACTCGAAACTGACAAGACATTGCACCAAATCATTCTCTAACCTTGGTATGATTTCTGGATCGATTACCTTCTGAGAGATTGCATTGAGGAATGCACATAGCTTCACAATGGCTAATCGAACGTTTTTCGGTAGAAGCCCCCTCAATGCAACCGGAAGCAGTTGCGTCATAATCACGTGGCAGTCATGAGACTTTAGGTTTTGGAACTTTTTCTCTGCCATATTTATTATTCCCTTTATATTCGACGAGAAGCCAGACGGTACCTTCATACTGAGCAGACATTCAAAGAAGATTTCCTTCTCTTCTTTGGTAAGAGCATAGTTGGCATGACCCTGATGTATGTCTTCTTTTCCGTGCATACGTTGCTGGTCCTCCCGTGCCTCCGGTGTATCTTTTGTCTTCCCATACACACCCAAGAAGCCAAGTAGGGTCACACAAAGATTCTTCGTCACGTGCATCACGTCGATTGCATAGCGGACCTCTAGGTCTTTCCAATAGGGCAGGTCCCAAAATATAGATTTCTTCTTCCACATGGGTGCGCGTCCGTCAGCGTCATTCGAAACAGGTTGTCCGCCAGGAACCTTTCCAAAGATTACCTTCAAATCCTTGACAATATCATGTACATCAGCACCAGTACGGTGGCGAGGCTTCGTCTGGTGATCCGCCTCACCTTTGAAATTCTTGGCTTTCTTTCTTACGGTATGCCTGCTCGGAAGAAATCGACGATGTCCCAGGTACACATTCTTCTTAAAATTATTCAAATATATACCGTCAGTATCATCCAAACAGTGCGTGCATGTGCAGTATCCCTTGTTTGTCTGTCCTAAAAGGTTACTGAGAACAGGCCAATCATTGATGGTCACGAACAACAACACCTTTAGGTCAAATTCTTCCTGTCTGTGCTCATACCACGCACGCACACCTGTTCCATACCACAGCTATAAGAGTTCTTCAACTAATGGCCTTAGGTACACATCAATGTCGTTGCTGGGTTGCTTAGAGCCTTGTATGAGCATTGGCATCATAATGAACTTCCGCTTCATGCACAACCAAGGAGGAAGGTTTGATACGTCTCCATCGTGTCTACTTTTCCAAACACTTTTGCCCTTGTTTTGGACTCTAACTTGCATGATTTGAATGGAACTAACCCGGACTGACGCTGTTTTCAGCAGAATTGCCATGGTGTTATTTATGTGCAGAAACAAAAGTTCTCGAAATGACTTGAAACTCCACGGAACTAATTTTTGGAAAATATTAAAAATATTGGCGAAAGAATCAAGGCCAGGGGGCCCACCACCTGTCCATGAGGGTGGGGGCGCGCCTGCCCCCCTGGGCGCGCCCCCTGCCTCGTGGGCCCCCTGGAGCTCCACTGACCTCAACTCCAACTCCATATATTCGTGTCCGGGGAGAAAAAAATCAAAGAGAAGGATTCATCGCATTTTACGATACGGAGCCGCCGCCAAGCCGTAAAACCTCTCGGGAGGGCTGATCCGGAGTCCGTTCGGGGCTCGGAGAGGGGAATCCGTCGCCGTCGTCATCACCAACCATCCTCCATCACCAATTTCATGATGCTCACCGCCGTGCGTGAGTAATTCCATCGTAGGCTTGTTGGACGGTGATGGGTTGGATGAGATTTATCATGTAATCGAGTTAGTTTTGTTAGGGTTTGATCCCTAGTACCCACTATGTTCTGAGATTGATGTTGCTATGACTTTGCTGTGCTTAATGCTTGTCACTAGGGCCCGAGTGCCATGATTTCAGATCTGAACCTATTATGTTTTCATGAATATATGTGAGTTCTTGATCCTATCTTGCAAGTCTATAGTCACCTACTATGTGTTATGATCCGGCAACCCCGAAGTGACAATAATCGGGACCACTCCCGGTGATGACCATAGTTTGAGGAGTTCATGTATTCACTATGTGTTAATGCTTTGGTCCGGTGCTCTATTAAAAGGAGGCCTTAATATCCCTTAGTTTCCGCTAGGACCCCGCTGCCACGGGAGGGTAGGACAAAAGATGACATGCAAGTTCTTTTCCATAAGCATGTATGACTATATTCGGAATACATGCCTACATTACATTGATGAATTGGAGCTAGTTCTGTGTCACCCTATGTTATGATTGTTACATGATGAACAACATCCGACATAATTCTCCATCACCGATCCAATGCCTATGAGCTTTTCACATATTGTCCTCCGCCTATTTACTTTTCCGTTGCTACTGTTACAATCACTACAAAACCCAAAAATATTACTTTTGCTATCGTTACCGTTACTTCCATACTACTTTGCTGCAGATACTAAGTTATCCAGGTGTGGTTGAATTGACAACTCAACTGCTAATACTTGAGAATATTCATTGGCTCCCCTTGTATCGAATCAATAAATTTGGGTTGAATACTCTACCCTCGAAAACTGTTGTGATCCTCTATACTTGTGGGTTATCAAGACTATTTTCTGGCGCCGTTGCCGGGGAGCATAGCTCTATTTTTTGAGTCACTTGGGATTTATATCTGCTGGTCACTATGAGGAACTTGAAAGACGAGAAAACAAAAATTTATCCCTCAACTACGAGGGGAGGTAAGGAACTGCCATCTAGCTCTGCACTTGATTCACCTTCTGTTTTGAGTAAGCTTGTGACACCTAAACATGCTTCTGCTATTAATTCTGATATGTCGCATGTTATTAATGATGCCACTTCTGCTATGCATGATACTTATGATGAAACTACTGTTGGGGAACGTAGCGGAAATTCAAAATTTTCTACACATCACCAAGATCAATCTATGGAGTAATCTAGAAACGAGGGGAAGGGGAGTGCATCTACATACCATTGTAGATCGCTAAGCGGAAGCGTTGCAAGAACGCGGATGAAGGAGTCGTACTTGTAGCGATTCAGATCGCGGTTGATTCCGATCTAAGCACCGAAGAACGGTGCCTCCGCGTTCAACACACGTGCAGCCCGGTGACGTCTCCCACGCCTTGATCCAGCAAGGAGAGAGGGAGAGGTTGGGGAAGACTCCGTCCAGCAGCAGCACGACGGCGTGGTGGTGATGGAGGAGCGTGGCAATCCTGCAGGGCTTCGCCAAGCACCGCGGGAGAGGAGGAGGACATGGAAGAGGGGGAGGGCTGCGCCAGAACTTGGGTGCTGCTGCCCTCCCACCCCCCACATATATATAGGGGCAAGGGAGAGGGGGGCCGGCCCCCTCAGATCCAATCTGAGGAGGGGGCGGCGGCCAGGGGGGGTTGCCTTGCCCCCCAAGGCAAGGGGGGCGCCTCCCCTTAGGGTCCCCCCAAACCCCCAGGCGCATGGGCCCTGGGAGGGAAGGCGCCCAGCCCACTAAGGGGCCGGTCCCTCTCCACATACAGCCCATAGGGCCCTTCGGGGCTGGTGGCCCCTCCCGGTGGACCCCCGGAACCCTCCGGTGGTCCCGGTACATTACCGGTGACGCCCGAAACTCTTCCGGTGGCCAAAACGGGACTTCCCATATATAAATCTTTACCTCCGGACCATTCCGGAACTGCTCGTGATGTCCGGGATCTCATCCGGGACTCCGAACAACATTCGGTAACCACGTATATCTATTCCCTATAGCCCTAGCGTCATCGAACCTTAAGTGTGTAGACCCTACGGGTTCGGGAACCATGCAGACATGACCGAGAAGTTCTCCGGCCAATAACCAACAGCGGGATCTGGATACCCATGTTGGCTCCCACATGTTCCACGATGATCTCATCGGATGAACCATGATGTCGGGGATTCAATCAATCCCGTATACAATTCCCTTTGTCAATCGGTATGTTACTTGCCCGAGGTTCGATCGTCGGTATCCCGATACCTTGTTCAATCTTGTTACCGGCAAGTCTCTTTACTCGTTCCGTAACACATCATCCCGTGGTCAACTCCTTGGTCACATTGTGCACATTATGATGATGTCCTACCGAGTGGGCCCAGAGATACCTCTCCGTTTACACGGAGTGACAAATCCCAGTCTCGATTCGTGCCAACCCAACAGACACTTTCGGAGATACCTGTAGTGCACCTTTATAGTCACCCAGTTACGTTGTTACGTTTGGTGCACCCAAAGCATTCCTACGGTATCCGGGAGTTGCACAATCTCATGGTCTAAGGAAATGATACTTGACATTAGAAAAGCTTTAGCAGACGAACTACACGATCTTGTGCTAGGCTTAGGATTGGGTCTTGTCCATCACATCATTCTCCTAATGATGTGATCCCGTTATCAACGACATCCAATGTCCATGGTCAGGAAACCGTAACCATCTATTGATCAACGAGCTAGTCAACTAGAGGCTTACTAGGGACATGGTGTTGTCTATGTACCCACACATGTATTTGAGTTTCCTATCAATACAATTCTAGCATGGATAATAAACGATTATCATGAACACGGAAATATAATAATAACCAATTTATTATTGCCTCTAGGGCATATTTCCAACAGTCTCCCACTTGCACTAGAGTCAATAATCTAGTTCACATCACCATGTGATTAACACTCACAGGTCACATCACCATGTGACCAACATCCAAAGAGTTTACTAGAGTCAACAATCTAGTTCACATCACTATGTGATCAACACTCAATGAGTTCTGGTTTGATCATGTTATGCTTGTGAGAGAGGTTATTAGTCAACGGGTCTAAACCTTTCAGATCCGTGTGTGCTTTACGAATATCGATGTCATCTTGTGGATGCTACCACGCGCTACTTGGAGCCATTTCAAATAACTGCTCTACTATACGAATCCGGTTTACTACTCAGAGTCATTCAGATTAGTGTCAAAGTTTGCATCGACGTAACCCTTTACGACGAACTCCTTTTCACCTCCATAATCGAGAAAATTCCTTAGTCCACTAGATACTAAGGATAAGTTCGACCGCTGTCATGTGATCCATTCCCGGATCACTATTGTACCCCTTGACCAACTCATGGCAAGGCACACTTCATGTGCGGTACACAGCGTAGCATACTGTAGAGCCTATGTCTAAATCATAGGGGACGACCTTCGTCCTTTCTCTCTCTTCTGCTGTGGTCAGGTCTTGAGTCTTACTCAATACTCACACCTTGTAACACAGCCAAGAACTCCTTCTTTGCTGATTTTGAACTCCTTCAAAAACTTGTCACGGCATGTATTCATTTGAAAGTACTATTAAGCGGTTTTTGATCTACCTTATAGATCTTGATGCTCAATGTTCAAGTAGCTTAATCCAAGTTTTCCATTGAAAAACACTTTTCAAATAACTCTGTATGCTTTCCAGAAATTCTACATCATCTCTGATCAACAATATGTCAACAACATATACTCATCCGAAATTCTATAGTGCTCCCACTCGCTTCTTTGGAAATACAAGTTTCTCATAAACTTTGTATAAACCCAAAATATTTGATCATCTCATCAAAGCGTACATTCCAACTCCGAGATGCTTACTCCGGTCCTTAGAAGGATTGCTGGAGCTGTGCATACTTGTTAGCATCTTTCAGGATTGACAAAACCTTCCTGTCGTATCACATACAACCTTTCCTCAAGAAAACCGTCGAGGAAACAATGTTTTGACATCCTATCTGCAAAATTTCATAAATAATGCAGTAACTGCTAATATAATTCCAACAGACTCTTAGCATCGCTACGAGTGAGAAAATCTCATCGTAGTCAACTCCTTGAACTTGTCGGAAAACAACTTAACGACAAGCCGAGCTTTCTTAATGGTGACACTTACCATCATTGTCTGTCTTCCTTTTAAAATCCATCTCCACCTAACAGCCTTACGACCATCAAGTACATGGATCCCCTCTCGGATTTTATGGCCTCAAGCCATTCGTCGGAATCCGGGCCCACCATCGCTTCTCCATAGCTCGTAGGTTCATTGTTGTCTAGCAACATGACTTCCAAGACAGGATTACGTACCACTCTGAAGTAGTACGCATCCTTATCGACCTACGAGGTTTGGTAGTGACTTGATCCGAAGTTTCATGATCACTATCATAAGCTTCCACTTCAATTGGCGTAGGTGCCACAGGAACAACTTCCTGTGCCCTGCTACACACTAGTTGAAGTGACGGTTCAATAACCTCATCAAGTCTCTACCATCCTCCCACTCAATTCTTTCGAGAGAAACTTTTCCTCGAGAAAGGACCCGTTTCTAGAAGAAATTACTTTTGCTTCCAGATCTGAAATAGGAGGTATACCCAACTGTTTTGGGTATTCTATGAAGATGCATTTATCCGCTTTGGGTTCGAGCTTATCAGCCTTTTCACATAAGCATCGCAGCCCCAAACTTTCAAGAAACGACAACTTAGGTTTCTCTAAACGGTGTCGTCTCAACGGAATTGCGTGGTGCCCTATTTAAAGTGAATGCGGTTGTCTCTAATGCCTAACCCATAAACGATAGTTGCAATTCGATAAGAGACATCATGGTATGCACCTTATCCAATAGGGTGCAGTTATGATGTTCGGACACACCATCACACTGTGGTGTTCCAGGCGGTATTGATTGTGAAACACTTTCCACAATTTCTTAATTGTGTGCCAAATTCGTAACTTAGATATCTCTATGATCATATCATAGACATTTTATCCTCTTGTCACGACGATCTTCAACTTCACTCTGAAATTACTAACCCTTCAATAATTCAGACTTGCGTTTCATCAAATAAATATTCTCAGCATCTACTCAAATCATCTGTGAAGTAAGAACATATCGATATCCACCGCGTGCCTCAGCACTCATTGGACTGCACACATCAAATGTATTACTTCCAACAAGTTGCTCTCTTGTTCCATCTTACTGAAAACGAGGCCTTTCAGTCATCTTGCCCATGTGGTATGATTTGCATGTCTCAAGTGATTCAAAATCAAGTGAGTCCAAACGATCCATCTGCATGGAGTTTCTTCATGCATATATACCAATAGACATGGTTCGCATGTCTCAATCTTTTCAAAAACGAGTGAGTCCAAAGATCCATCTACATGGAGCTTCTTCATGCGTTCTATACCAATATGACTCAAATGGCAGTGCCACAAGTATGTGGTATTATCATTACTCTTTTATATCTTTTGGCACGAACATGTGTATCACTGTGATCGAGATTCATTTTAGGTGCAAGACCATTGAAGGTATTATTCAAATAAACAGAGTAACCATTATTCTCCTTAAATGAATAACCGTATTGCGATAAACATAATCCAATCATGTTTATGCTCAACACAAACACCAAATAACAATTATTTAGGTTTAACACCAGTCTCGATGGTAGAGGGAGCATGCGATGCTTGATCACATCAACCTTGGAAACACTTCCAAGACATATCATCATCTCACCTTTAGCTAGTCTCCGTTTATTCCGCAGCTTTTATTTCGAGTTACCAACACTTAGCAACCGAACCAGTATCTAATACCCTGGTGCTGCTAGGAGTACTAGTACACATTCATATAATGTATATCCAATATACTTCTGTCGACCTTGCCTGCCTTCTCATCTACCAAGTATCTAGGGTAGTTCTGCTTCAGTGACCGTTCCCCTCATTACAGAAGCACTTAGTCTCGGGTTTGGGTTCAACCTTGGGATTCTTCACTAGAGCAGCAAATGATTTGCTGTTTCATGAAGTATCCCTTTTGCCCTTGCCCTTCTAGAAACTAGTGGTTTTACTAACCATCAACAATTGATGCTCCTTCTTGATTCCTACTTTCGCGGTGTCAAACATCGCGAGTTGCTCAAGGATCATCATGTCTATCCCTGATATGTTATAGTTCATCACGAAGCTCTAATAGCTTGGTGGCAGTGACTATGGAGAACCATCACTATCTCATTTGGAAGATTAACTCCCACTCGATTCAAGTGATTGTAGTACTCAGACAATCTGAGCACATGCTCAACGATTGAGTTTTTTCTCCCTAAGTTTGCAGGCTTAAGAAACTTGTCAGAGGTCTCATACCTCTTGACGTGGGCACTAGTCTGAAATCCCAATTTCAGTCTTCGGAACATCTCATATGTTCTGCGACGTTTCAAAAACGTTTTTGGTGCCACAATTCTAAACCGTTAGCATTACGCACTGAACTATTACGTAGTCATCAAAACGTGTATGTCAGATGTTTCGTAACATCTACAGACGACGCTCGAGGTTCAGCACACCGAGCGGTGCATTAAGGACATAAGCCTTCTGTGCGGCAATGAGGACAATCCTCAGTTTACGGACCCAGTCCGCATAATTGCTACTATCAACTTTCAACTAAATTTTCTCTAGGAACATATCTTAGTAGAACTAAAGCGCAAGTTACGACATTATTTGCAAATACCTTTTGACTATGTTCATGATAATTAAGTTCATCTGATTATTTAATGAACTCCCACTCAGATAGACATCCCTCTAGTCATCTAAGTGATACATGATCCGAGTCAAACTAGGCCGTGTCCGATCATCACGTGAGACGGACTAGTCATCATCGGTGAACATCTCCATGTTGATCGCATCTACTATACGACTCATGTTTGATCTTTCGATCTCTTGTGTTCCGAGGCCATGTCTGTACATGCTAGGCTCGTCAAGTCAACCTAAGTGTTTCGCATGTGTTTCGAGGCCATGTCTGTACATGCTAGGCTCGTCAACACCCGTTGTATTCGAACGTTAGAATCTATCACACCCGATCATCACGTGGTGCTTCGAAACAACGAACCTTCGCAACGGTGCACAGTTAGGGGGAACACGTCTCTTGAAATTTTAGTGAGGGATCATCTTATTTATGCTACCGTCGTTCTAAGCAAATAAGATGTAAACATGATAAACATCACATGCAAATCATAAAGTGACGTGATATGGCCAATATCATCTTGCGCCTTTCTCTATCTTCGAGGCGCGACATGATCACCTTCGTCACCGGCATGACACCATGATCTCCATCATCATGATCTCCATCATTGTGTCTTCATGAAGTTGTCTCGCCAACTATTACTTCTACTACTATGGCTAACGGTTAGCAATAAAGTAAAGTAATTACATGGCGTTTTCATTGACACGCAGGTCATACAATAAATTAAGACAACTCCTATGGCTCCTGCCGGTTGTCATACTCATCGACATGCAAGTCGTGATTCCTATTACAAGAACATGATCAATCTCATACATCACATATATCATTCATCACATCCTTTTGGCCATATCACATCACATAGCATACCCTGCAAAAACAAGTTAGACGTCCTCTAATTGTTGTTGCATGTTTTACGTGGCTGCTATGGGATTCTAGCAAGAACGTTTCTTACCTACGCAAAAGCCACAACGTGATATGCCAATTTCTATTTACCCTTCATAAGGACCCTTTTCATCGAATCCGATCCGACTAAAGTGGGAGAGACAGACACCCGCTAGCCACCTTATGCAACTAGTGCATGTCAGTCGGTGGAACCTGTCTCACGTAAGTGTACGTGTAAGGTCGGTCCGGGCCGCTTCATCCCACGATGCCGCCGAATCAAGATAAGACTAGTAACGGCAAGTAAATTGACAAAATCGACGCCCACAACTACTTTGTGTTCTACTCGTGCATAGAAACTACGCATAAACCTGGCTCATGATGCCACTGTTGGGGAACGTAGCAGAAATTCAAAATTTTCTACACATCACCAAGATCAATCTATGGAGTAATCTAGAAACGAGGGGAAGGGGAGTGCATCTACATACCATTGTAGATCGCTAAGCGGAAGCGTTGCAAGAACGCGGATGAAGGAGTCGTACTCGTAGCGATTCAGATCGCGATTGATTCCGATCTAAGCACCGAAGAACGGTGCCTCCGCGTTCAACACACGTGCAGCCCGGTGACGTCTCCCACGCCTTGATCCAGCAAGGAGAGAGGGAGAGGTTGGGGAAGACTCCGTCCAGCAGCAGCACGACGGCGTGGTGGTGATGGAGGAGCGAGGCAATCCTGGAGGGCTTCGCCAAGCACCGCGGGAGAGGAGGAGGACATGGAAGAGGGGGAGGGCTGCGCCAGAACTTGGGTGCTGCTGCCCTCCCATCCCCCACATATATATAGGGGCGAGGGAGAGGGGGGCCGGCCCCCTCAGATCCAATCTGAGGAGGGGGCGGCGGCCAGGGGGGGTTGCCTTGCCCCCCAAGGCAAGGGGGGCGCCTCCCCTTAGGGTCCCCCCAAACCCCCAGGCGCATGGGCCCTGGGAGGGAAGGCGCCCAGCCCACTAAGGGGCCGGTCCCTCTCCACATACAGCCCATAGGACCCTTCGGGGCTGGTGGCCCCTCCCGGTGGACCCCCGGAACCCTCCGGTGGTCCCGGTACATTACCGGTGACGCCCGAAACTCTTCCGGTGGCCAAAACGGGACTTCCCATATATAAATCTTTACCTCCGGACCATTCCGGAACTCCTCGTGATGTCCGGGATCTCATCCGGGACTCCGAACAACATTCGGTAACCACGTATATCTATTCCCTATAACCCTAGCGTCATCGAACCTTAAGTGTGTAGACCCTACGGGTTCGGGAACCATGCAGACATGACCGAGACGTTCTCCGGCCAATAACCAACAGCAGGATCTGGATACCCATGTTGGCTCCCACATGTTCCACGATGATCTCATCGGATGAACCACGATGTCGGGGATTCAATCAATCCCGTATACAATTCCCTTTGTCAATCGGTATGTTACTTGCCCGAGATTCGATCGTCGGTATCCCGATACCTTGTTCAATCTTGTTACCGGCAAGTCTCTTTACTCGTTCCGTAACACATCATCCCGTGATCAAATCCTTGGTCACATTGTGCACATTATGATGATGTCCTACCGAGTGGGCCCAAAGATACCTCTCCGTTTACACGGAGTGACAAATCCCAGTCTCGATTCGTGCCAACCCAACAGACACTTTCGGAGATACCTGTAGTGCACCTTTATAGTCACCCAGTTACGTTGTTACGTTTGGTGCACCCAAAGCATTCCTACGGTATCCGGGAGTTGCACAATCTCATGGTCTAAGGAAATGATACTTGACATTAGAAAAGCTTTAGCAGACGAACTACACGATCTTGTGCTAGGCTTAGGATTGGGTCTTGTCCATCACATCATTCTCCTAATGATGTGATCCCGTTATCAACGACATCCAATGTCCATGGTCAGGAAACCGTAACCATCTATTGATCAACGAGCTAGTCAACTAGAGGCTTACTAGGGACATGGTGTTGTCTATGTATCCACACATGTATTTGAGTTTCCTATCAATACAATTCTAGCATGGATAATAAACGATTATCATGAACACGGAAATATAATAATAACCAATTTATTATTGCCTCTAGGGCATATTTCCAACAACTACTTCTATGCTTGATACTACTGTGCCACTTGGTGAATTTCTTGATGGACAACTTGCTAGGGCTAGAGAGAATGAAATTATTGAAACTGATAATATTGATGATAGTGATGATGAAGACTCTCCCCCTAATAAATATGAATTACGTGTTGTGCCTGAGGGCTATGTTATGGATGAAGAAACTAAAAGAGACTTTCTTGCTTGCAATGATAGAAGTGATCTTAAGAAATTATTAGCTAAGCTTAAACAGAAAACTCTGAATGCTAGAATGAAATATGATCTTGCTTATGCTACTTCACCTATCTTCGTTACTGATAAGGATTATGAATTCTCTGTTGATCCTGATATAATTACTTTAGTTGAATCTGATCCTTTCTATGGCTATCAATATGAAACTGTTGTGGCACATCTTACTAAATTAAATGATATAGCCACCCTGTTCACTAATGATGAGAGAACTCATTACTTATATATCCTTAAAATATTTCCGTTCTCATTAAAGGGTGATGCTAAGATATGGTTTAATTCTCTTGATCCTGGTTGTGTGCGTAGTCCCCAGGATATGATTTATTACTTCTTTGCTAAATATTTCCCTGCTCATAAGAAACAAGCTGCTTTACGGGAAATATATAATTTTGTGCAAATTGAAGAAGAGAGTCTCCCACAAGCTTGGGGGAGGCTTCTCCAATTACTTAATGCTTTGCCTGATCATCCCCTCAAGAAAAATGAAATACTTGATATCTTTTATAATGGACTAACTGATGCTTCCAGAGACCACCTGGATAGTTGTGCTGGTTCTGTTTTCAGGGAAAGAACACCGGATGAAGCTGAAATTCTATTGAATAATATGTTGACCAATGAAAATAATTGGACACTTCCTGAGCCAACTCCTGAGCCTATTCCTAAACCAACTCCGAAGAAGAGGGGTGTTCTATTTCTCAGTCCTGAAGATATGCAAGAGGCAAAGAAATCTATGAAAGAAAAAGGTATTAAAGCTGAAGATGTTAAGAATTTACCTCCTATTGAAGAAATACATGGTCTTAATTTACCGCCTGTTGAAGAAATATATGATCTTAATCCATTACCTATTGAAGAAACTCATGGTCTTGATAACCCGACACAGGTAGTAAAGGTAAATTCTCTCTATAGATATGATAAAGCTGAAATCCCTCCTACTAAGTTTGCTAGCCAGTGTTTGGATGAGTTTGATAACTTTATGGTTAAGCAAGAAGATTTTAATGCTTATTTTGGTAGAGAATTAAAACAAAATGCTTATATGATTGAACACTTGGGTGACTATATGTCTAGAGTTAAAGGTGAACTTAAACTCATTAGTAAACATGCTTCTATGGTTGCCACTCAAGTAGAACAAGTACTTAAAGCTCAGAATGATTTGCTCAATGAATTAAATAGTAAGAATAATGATTATGTTGTTAGAGTGGCTACTAGAACCGGTAAAATGACCCAGGAACCTTTGTATCCTGAAGGCCATCCTAAGAGAATTGAGCAAGATTCTCAGAGAAATGATATTGATGCACCTAGTCCTTCTAAAAAGAAGAAAAAGAAAAATGATAGGACTTTGCATGCTGCTAGTGAACCTATTGCTGAAACACAATCTGGTAATGAACATGAACCTAGTGATAATGTTAATGATGATGTTCATGTTGATGCTCAACCTAGCAATGAGAATGATGTAGAAATTGAACCTGCTGTTGATCTTGATAACCCACAATCAAAGAATCAACGTTATGATAAGAGAGACTTTGTTGCTAGGAAGCACGGTAAAGAAAGAGAACCATGGGTTCAGAAACCCATGCCTTTTCCTCCCAAACCATCCAAGAAAAAGGATGATGAGGATTTTGAGCGCTTTGCTGAAATGATTAGACCAATCTTTTTGCGTATGCGTTTGACTGATATGCTCAAAATGAATCCTTATGCTAAGTATATGAAAGAAATTGTTACTAATAAAAGAAAGATACCGGAAGCTGAAATTTCCACCATGCTTGCTAATTATACTTTTAAGGGTGGAATACCTAAGAAACTTGGAGATCCAGGAGTACCAACTATACCATGCTCCATTAAAACAAACTATGTTAAAACTGCTTTATGTGATCTTGGAGCCGGTGTTAGTGTTATGCCTCTCTCTTTATATCGTAGACTTGATTTGAATAAGTTGACACCTACTGAAATATCTTTGCAAATGGCTAATAAATCAACTGCTATACCTGTCGGTATTTGTGAGGATCTGCCTGTTGTGGTTGCAAACGTTACTATTTTAACGGACTTTGTTATTCTTGATATTCCCGAGGACGATAGTATGTCTATTATTCTTGGAAGACCTTTTTTGAAAACTGCAGGGGCTTTTATTGATTGCAACAAAGGCAATGTCACTTTTCATGTTAATGGTAATGAGCACACGGTACACTTTCCGAGGAAACAACCTCAAGTTCATAGTATCAATTATATTGGAAAAATTCCATTGATTATTTTTTGGAGGTTTTGAATTTCCTCTACCTACTGACAAGAAGAAATATGATATTCTTATTATTGGGGATGTGCATATTCCCGTTGAGGTAACATAGTGTCATTCGAAATTTCTCCGGTTCCATGTTAGTCGGAATGAGTTTGTTAACATGACCTGATCAACCTTGTTAGTGGGTTCCTTTTGATGATCATGAGATGGATGAATTTAGAAGCACAACCTTCTGTACCCTCTCTCTACTTTCTGTTATTTAGTTGAAATAAAGTAAAAAATAGTATTTTTCTGTCTGTTTCCTGAATTATCCGTGCAATATAAAAATACCCCGAAAAAAAAAGTTCTCCAAATGCCCCGAAATTGAAATATGATTTTTTTCTGGAATATTGGAGAATATCTAGCACTGAGAACACAGCAGGGGAAGCAAGCACCTGGCCACGAGGGTCCAGGGTGCGCCCACCCCTATAGGGTGCGCCCCCTGCCTCGTGGGCCCACGGTGGCTCCCCTCCACTTATTCCTGCACCCACACTCCTTCTTCCTCCCAAAAAAATCACCATCCAGCTCAAGCACGAGTTCTAGCTCATTTTGCTGCGATTTTCGATCTCCTTGCTCAAAGCACTTCTCACAAAATTCCTTGGGGGGATTGTTCCTTGGTATGTGACTCCTCCATTGGTCCAATTAGTTTTTGTTCTAGTGCTTTATTCATTGCAAATTTGTGCTGCCTAGGTGACCATGTTCTTGAGCTTGCATGCCAAATTTATATGGTTCCAAGTAGTTCTTGAAGGAAATATGCCCTAGAGGCAATAATAAAGTATTATATATTTCCTTATATCATGATAAATGTTTATTATTCATGCTAGAATTGTATTAACCGGAAACATAATACATGTGTGAATACATAGACAAACAGAGTGTCACTAGTATGCCTCTACTTGACTAGCTCGTTAATCAAAGATGGTTATGTTTTCTAGCCATAGACATGAGTTGTTATTTGATTAACGGGATCACCTCATTAGGAGAATGACGTGATTGACTTGACCCATTCCGTTAGCTTAGCACACGATCGTTTAGTATGTTGCTATTGCTTTCTTCATGACTTATACATGTTCCTATGACTATGAGATTATGCAACTCCCGTTTATCAGAGGAACACTTTGTGTGCTACCAAACGTCACAACGTAAATGGGTGATTATAAAGGTGCTCTACAGGTGTCCCCAAAGGTACTTGTTGGGTTAGCGTATTTCGAGATTAGGATTTGTCACTCCGATTGTCGGAGAGGTATCTCTGGGCCCACTCGGTAATGCACATCACTATAAGCCTTGCAAGCATTGTGACTAATGAGTTAGTTACGGGATGATGTATTACGGAACGAGTAAAGAGACTTACCGGTAACGAGATTGAACTAGGTATCGAGATACCGACGATCGAATCTCGGCCAAGTAACATACCGATGACAAAGGGAACAACGTATGTTGTGATGCGGTCTGACCGATAAAGATCTTCGTAGAATATGTGGGAGCCAATATGGGCATCCAGGTCCCGCTATTGGTTATTGACCGGAGAGGTGTCTCGGTCGTGTCTACATAGTTCTCGAACCCGAAGGGTCCGCACGCTTAAAGTTACGATGACAGTTATATTATGAGTTTATATGTTTTGATGTACCGAAGGTTGTTCGGAGTCCCGAATATGATCACGGACATGACGAGGAGTCTCGAAATGGTCGAGACATAAAGATTGATATATTGGACGACTATATTCGGACACCGGAAGTGTTCCGGAGAAGTTTCGGATTAAACCGGAGTGCCGGAGGGTTACCGGAACCCCCCGGGGAAGTATTGGGCCTTAGTGGGCCTAGAGGGGAGAGAGAGGGCAGCAGCCAGGAGGTGGCGCGCCCCCTCCCAGGAGGAATCCTAGTTGGACTAGGAGAGGGGGGCGCAGCCCCCTTTCCCTCTCCCTCCCCCTCTCTTTCCTTCCCCCCTTCTCTTCCTAGTTGGACTAGGAAAGGGGAGTCCTACTCCTACTAGGAGGAGGACTCCCCCCCTCTCCTTGGCGCGCCCAAGGCAGCCGGCCTCCCCCTTGCTCCTTTATATACGGGGGCAAGGGGGCACCTCTACACACAAGTTGATATACGATATTTTAGCCGTGTGCGGTGCCCCCCTCCACCATATTACACCTCGATAATATCGTTGCGGAGCTTAGGCGAAGCCCTGCGTCGGTAGAACATCATCATCGTCACCACGCTGTCGTGCTGATGAAACTCTCCCTCAACACTCGGCTGGATCGGAGTTCGAGGGACGTCATCGAGCTGAACGTGTGCTGAACTCAGGGGTGCCGTGCGTTCGGTACTTGATCGGTCGGATCGTGAAGACGTACGACTACATCAACCGCGTTGTGATAACGCTTCCGCTGTCGGTCTACGAGGGTACGTGGACAACACTCTCCCCTCTCGTTGCTATGCATCACCATGATCTTGCGTGTGCGTAGGAATTTTTTTTGAAATTACTACGTTCCCCAACAGTGGCATCCGAGCCTGGTTTTATGCGTTGATGCTATGCACGAGTAGAACACAAGTGAGTTGTGGGCGATATAAGTCATACTGCTTACCAGCATGTCATACTTTGGTTCAGCGGTATTGTGAGATGAAGCGGCCCGGACCGACATTACGCGTATGCTTACGCGAGACTGGTTTCATCGTTGCGAGCACTCGTTGCTTAAAGGTGACCGGCGGGTGTCTGTCTCTCTCACTTTAGTTGAACCGAGTGTGGCTATGCCCGGTCCTTGCGAAGGTTAAAACAGCACCAACTTGACAAACTATCGTTGTGGTTTTGATGCGTAGGTAAGATCGGTTCTTGCTAAGCCCGTAGCAGCCACGTAAAACTTGCAACAACAAAGTAGAGGACGTCTAACTTGTTTTTGCAGGGCATGTTGTGATGTGATATGGTCAAGACATGATGTGATATAATTTGTTGTATGAGATGATCATGTTTTGTAACCGAGTTATCGGCAACTGGCAGGAGCCATATGGTTGTCGCTTTATTGTATGAAATGCAATCGCCATGTAATTGTTTTACTTTATCACTAAGCGGTAGCGATAGTCGTAGAAGCAATTAGTTGGCGAGACGACAACGATACTACGATGGAGATCAAGGTGTCGCGCCGGTGACGATGGTGATCATGACGGTGCTTCGGAGATGGAGATCGCGAGCACGGTGCTTCGGAGATGGAGATCACAAGCACAAGATGATGATGGCCATATCATATCACTTATATTGATTGCATGTGATGTTAATCCTTTATGCATCTTATCTTGCTTTGATTGACGGTAGCATTATAAGATGATCTCTCACTAAAATTTCAAGATAAAAGTGTTCTCCCTGAGTATGCACCGTTGCGAAAGTTCTTTATGCTGAGACACCACGTGATGATCGGGTGTGATAGGCTCTACGTTCAAATACGACGGGTGCAAAACAGTTGCACACGCGGAATACTCAGGTTAAACTTGACGAGCCTAGCATATGCAGATATGGCCTCGGAACACGGAGACCGAAAGGTCGAGCGTGAATCATATAGTAGATATGATCAACATAGTGATGTTCACCATTGAAACTACTCCATCTCACGTGATGATCGGACATGGTTTAGTTGATATGGATCACGTGATCACTTAGAGGATTAGAGGGATGTCTATCTAAGTGTGAGTTCTTAAGTAATATGATTAATTGAACTTAAATTTATCATGAACTTAGCCCTAATAGTATTTTTTGCAAATTATGTTGTAGATCAATAGCTCGTGTTGTTGCTTCCCTGTGTTTATTTTTGATATGTTCCTAGAGAAAAATTATGTTGAAAGATGTTAGTAGCAAAGATGCGGATTGGATCCGTGATCTGAGGATTATCCTCATTGCTGCACAGAAAAATTATGTCCTTGATGCACCGCTAGGTGACAGACCTATTGCAGGAGCAGATGCAAACGTTATGAACGTTTGGCTAGCTCAATATGATGACTACTTGATAGTTTAGTGCACCATGCTTAACGGCTTAGAATCGGGACTTCAAAGACGTTTTGAACGTCATGGACCATATGAGATGTTCCAGGAGTTGAAGTTAATATTTCAAGCAAATACCCGAGTTGAGAGATATGAAGTCTCCAACAAGTTCTATAGCTAAAAGATGGAGGAGAATCGCTCAACTAGTGAGCATGTGCTCAGATTGTCTGGGTACTACAATCGCTTGAATCAAGTGGGAGTTAATCTTCCAGATAAAATAGTGATTGACATAATTCTCTAGTCACCATCACCAAGTTAGTAGAACTTCGTGATGAACTATAGTATGTAAGGGATGACGAAAGTAATTCCCGAGCTCTTCGCGATGCTGAAATCGACGAAGGTAGAAATCAAGAAAAACATCAAGTGTTGATGGTTGACGAGACCACTAGTTTCAAGAAAAGGGCAAAGGGAAGAAGGGGAACTTCAAGAAGAACGGCAAGCAAGTTGCTACTCAAGTGAAGAAGCCCAAGTCTGTACCTAAGCCTGAGACTAAGTGCTTCTACTGCAAAGGGACTGGTCACTGGAAGCGGAACTACCCCAAGTATTTGGTGGATAAGAAGGATGGCAAAGTGAACAAAGGTATATTGGATATACATGTTATTGATGTGTACTTTACTAGTGTTTATAGGAACCCCTTGGTATTTGATACTGGTTCAGTTGCTAAGAGTAGTAACTCGAAACGGGAGTTGCAGAATAAACAGAGACTAGTAAAAGGCGAGGTGACGATGTGTGTTGGAAGTAGTTCCAAGATTGATATGATCATCATCGCACACTCCCTGTACTTTCGGGATTAGTGTTGAAACTAAATAAGTGTTATTTGGTGTTTGCGTTGAGCATGAATATGATTTGATCATGTTTTTTGCAATACGGTTATTCATTTAAGTTAGAGAACAATTGTTGTTCTGTTTACATGAATAAAAACCTTCTATGGTCATACACACCAACGAAAATGGTTTGTTGGATCTCAATCGTAGTGATACACATAATCATAATATTGAAGCCAAAAGATGCAAAGTTAATAATGATAGTGCAACTTATTTGTGGCACTGCCGCTTAGGTCATATTGGTGTAAAGCGCATGAAGAAACTCCATACTGATGGGATTTTGGAATCACTTGATTATGAATCACTTGATGCTTGCGAACCATGCCTCATGGGCAAGATGACTAAAACGCCGTTCTCCGGAACTATGGAGAGAGCAACAGATTTGTTAGAAGTCATACATACAGATGTATGTGGTCCAATGAATATTGAGGCTCGTGGCGGATATCGTTATTTTCTCACCTTCACAGATGATTTGAGCAGATATGGGTATATCTACTTGATGAAACATAAGTCTGAAACATTTGAAAAGTTCAAAGAATTTCAGAGTGAAGTGGAAAATCATCGTGACAAGAAAATAAAGTTTCTATGATCTGATCGCGGAGACAAATATTTGAGTTACGAGTTTGGTCTTCAGTTAAAACAATGTGGAATAGTTTCACAAATTTATGCCACCTGGAACACCACAGCATAATGGTGTGTCCGAACGTCATAACCGTACTTTATTGGATATAGTGCAATCTATGATGTCTCTTACCAATTTACCACTATTGTTTTGGGGTTATGCATTAGAGACAGCTACATTCACGTTAAATAGGGCACCATCAAAATCCGTTGAGACGACGCCTTATGAACTGTGGTTTGGCAAGAAACCAAAGTTGTCGTTTCTTGAAGTTTGGGGTTGCGATGCTTATGTGAAAAAGTTTCATCCTGATAAGCTCAAACCCAAATCAGAGAAATGTGTCTTCATAGGATACCCAAAGTAGACAGTTGGGTACACCTTCTATCACAGATCCGAAGGCAAGACATTCGTTGCTAAGAATGGATCCTTTCTAGAGAAGGAGTTTCTCTCGAAAGAAGTGAGTGGGAGGAAAGTAGAACTTGATGAGGTAACTGTACCTGCTTCCTTATTGGAAAGTAGATCATCACAGAAACCAGTTTCTGCGACACCTACACCAATTAGTGAGGAAGTTAATGATAATGATCATGAAACTTCAGATCAAGTTATTACTGAACCTCGTAGGTCAACCAGATTAAGATCCGCACCAGAGTGGTACGGTAATCCTGTTCTGGAGGTTATGTTACTAGACCATGACGAACCTACGAACTATGAGGAAGCGATGATGAGCCTAGATTCCGCAAAATAGCTTAAGGCCATGAAATCTAAGATAAGATCCATATATGAGAACAAAGTATGGACTTTGATTGACTTGCCCAATGATCGGCGAGCCATTGAGATTAAATGGATCTTCAAGATGAAGACAGACGCAGATAGTAGTGTTACTATCTACAAAGCTAGAATTGTCGTAAAAGGTTTTCGACAAGTTCAAGGTGTTGACTACGATGAGAGAGTTTCTCAGTCGTGTCTATGCTTAAAGTCTGTCTGAATCATGTTAGCAATTGCCGCATTTTATGAAATCTGGCAAATGGATAAACAAAACTACATTCCTTAATGGATTTATTAAAGAAGAGTTGTATATGATGCAACCAGGAGGTTTTGTCAATCCTAAAAGTGCTAACAAAATATGCAAGATCCAGCGATCCATCTATGGACTGGTGCAAGCATCTCGGAGTTGGAATATACGCTTTGATATTGATCAAAGGATATAGTTTTATACAGACCTGCGGTGAAGCCTGTATTTACAAGAAAGTGAGTGGGAGCACTACAACATTTCTGATAAGTATATGTGAATGACATATTGTTGATCGGAAATAATGTAGAATTATTCTGCAAAGCTAAAGGAGTGTTTGAAAGGAGTTTTTCAAAGAAAGACCTCGGTGAAGCTGCTTACATATTGAGCATCAAGATCTATAGAGACAGATCAAGACGCTTGATAAGTTTTTTTCAATGAGTACATACCTTAACAATATTTTGAAGTAGTTCAAAATGGAACAGTCAAAGAAAGAGTTCTTGCCTGTGTTACAAGGTGTGAAATTGAGTAAAGACTCAAAGCCCGACCACGGCAGAAGATAGAAATGAAAGTCATTCCCTATGCCTTGGCCATAGGTTCTATAAAGTATGCCATGTTGTGTACCAGATCTATTGTATACCCTACACTGATTTTGGCAAGGGAGTACAATAGTGATCTAGGAGTAGATCACTGGACAGCGGTCAAAATTATCCTTAGTGGAATAAGGATATGTTTCTCGATTATGGAAGTGACAAAAGGTTCATCGTAAAGGGTTACGTCGATGCAAGTTTTGACACTAAATCTAGATGACTCTAAGTCTCGGTCTAGCTACATATTGAAAGTGGGAGCAATTATCTAGAGTAGCTCCGTGCAGAGCATTGTAGACATAGAAATTTGCAAAATACTTACGGATCTGAATGTGACAGACCCGTTGACTAAAATTATCTCACAATCAAAACATGATCACACCTTAGTACTCTTTGGGTGTTAATCACATAGCGATGTGAACTAGATTATTGACTCTAGTAAACCCTTTGAGTATTGGTCACATAGAGATGTGAACTATGGGTGTTAATCACATGGTGATGTGAATTATTGATGTTAAATCACATGGCAATGTGAACTAGATTATTGACTCTAGTGCAAGTGGGAGACTGAAGGAAATATGCCCTAGAGGCAATAATAAAGTATTATATATTTCCTTATATCATGATAAATGTTTATTATTCATGCTAGAATTGTATTAACCGGAAACATAATACATGTGTGAATACATAGACAAACAGAGTGTCACTAGTATGCCTCTACTTGACTAGCTCGTTAATCAAAGATGGTTATGTTTCCTAGCCATAGACATGAGTTGTTATTTGATTAACGGGATCACCTCATTAGGAGAATGACGTGATTGACTTGACCCATTCCGTTAGCTTAGCACACGATCGTTTAGTATGTTGCTATTGCTTTCTTCATGACTTATACATGTTCCTATGACTATGAGATTATGCAACTCCCGTTTACCGGAGGAACACTTTGTGTGCTACCAAACGTCACAACGTAAATGGGTGATTATAAAGGTGCTCTACAGGTGTCCCCAAAGGTACTTGTTGGGTTGGCGTATTTCGAGATTAGGATTTGTCACTCCGATTGTCGGAGAGGTATCTCTGGGCCCACTCGGTAATGCACATCACTATAAGCCTTGCAAGCATTGTGACTAATGAGTTAGTTACGGGATGATGTATTACGGAACGAGTAAAGAGACTTGCCGGTAACGAGATTGAACTAGGTATCGAGATACCGACGATCGAATCTCGGCCAAGTAACATACCGATGACAAAGGGAACAACGTATGTTGTTATGCGGTCTGACCGATAAAGATCTTCGTAGAATATGTGGGAGCCAATATGGGCATCCAGGTCCCGCTATTGGTTATTGACCGGAGAGGTGTCTCGGTCATGTCTACATAGTTCTCGAACCCGAAGGGTCCGCACGCTTAAAGTTACGATGACAGTTATATTATGAGTTTATATGTTTTGATGTACCGAAGGTTGTTCGGAGTCCCGAATATGATCACGGACATGACGAGGAGTCTCGAAATGGTCGAGACATAAAGATTGATATATTGGACGACTATATTCGGACACCGGAAGTGTTCCGGAGAAGTTTCGGATTAAACTGGAGTGCCGGAGGGTTACCGGAACCCCCCGGGGAAGTATTGGGCCTTAGTGGGCCTAGAGGGGAGAGAGAGGGCAGCAGCCAGGAGGTGGCGCGCCCCCTCCCAGGAGGAATCCTAGTTGGACTAGGAGAGGGGGGCGCAGCCCCCTTTCCCTCTCCCTTTCCCTCTCTTTCCTTCCCCCCTTCTCTTCCTAGTTGGACTAGGAAAGGGGAGTCCTACTCCTACTAGGAGGAGGACTCCCCCCTCTCCTTGGCGCGCCCAAGGCAGCCGGCCTCCCCCTTGCTCCTTTATATATGGAGGCAAGGGGGCACCTCTACACACAAGTTGATATACGATATTTTAGCTGTGTGCGGTGCCCCCCTCCACCATATTACACCTCGATAATATCGTTGCGGAGCTTA
Organism: Triticum aestivum; assembly: GCF_018294505.1. Classification (NCBI taxonomy): domain Eukaryota; kingdom Viridiplantae; phylum Streptophyta; class Magnoliopsida; order Poales; family Poaceae; genus Triticum; species Triticum aestivum. Next base: position 468,011,435 of record NC_057796.1, read on the forward strand.
GGCGAAGCCCTGTGTCGGTAGAACATCATCATCGTCACCACGCCGTCGTGCTGACGAAACTCTCCCTCAACACTCGGCTGGATCGGAGTTCGAGGGACGTCATCGAGCTGAACGTGTGCTGAACTCGGAGGTGTCGTGCGTTCGGTACTTGATCGGTCGGATCGTGAAGACGTACGACTACATCAACCGCGTTGTTTGATTTATCTGTAGGCCAGTATCTCGTTCCGCTGGCAGCCATTCACGCCTACCGGAACCCTACGTCAGCCACAGAGCCAAAGCCGGAACCACAATTTGATCCTCCACGACAGTCTAACTACCAGTGGGATCTGGAGATGATTGCCAACCAGTGGCAATCAGGGGCTTCTTCATCGCAGTATGACCCCAGCTATAACTTTGGATATCCGCCAGGCCATCCGTGGCAATAAACCAACTTAGGCCAAAAGCCTAAGCTTGGGGGAGTATGTATTTCTCACCGACATTACATTTATGTTTACACACTCATTGCTAGTTGTCGCTGCTCATACTTTTTCATTGTAATATTCATGCTAGTTTATTTTTCTTTTTCCTGCTTTCTTCTTGTGTGTTTGATAAACTTTAAGAAAGAAAACCAAAAAAATTAGTTGTAGCTTTTAGTTAGTTTACCTTTCTTGTAGTAGTAGTAATTAAAAGGAAAACCCAAAAAGATTTCCTGTTCTTCTTTTGCTTGTTGGGAGCTTTCCCGTGTAAATAGTTTTATTTCTTTTCTTTTCTTTGGGGGTCAATAGGAGAAGACCATGATTAAATTGTTGAAGTGGCTCTTATATGCATTATTGTTGAATTACCCAAGAACCCATATTGCCTTGTCTTCTCCTGTTTATTGAATGCTCGAAGATTCCAGCTTAGTCCAATGCACGTGCACTCTTATTATTATTCACATCGTTCGGTCGTGCAAGTGAAAGGCAATTATGACGATATATGATGGACTGATTGAGATGAGAGAAGCTGGTATGAACTTGACCTCTCTTGTTTTTGTAAATATGATTAGTTCATCGTTCCTGATTCAGCCTATTATGAATAAACATGTTTGCAATCACAATTAGAGATCATAGTTGCTCGTGCCATGCTTGATTAGCTATGAGTTATAATGGTTTACCTTGCGTGCCAACATGCTATTAAAATGGTTGTGATGTGGTATGATGGGGTGGTATCCTCCTTTAAATGATTTAAGTGACTCGACTTGGCACATGTTCACACATGTAGTTGAAACAAATCAACATAGCCTTCATGATATTTATGTTCATGGTGGATTATATCCTACTCATGCTTGTACTCGGTGTTTATTAATTTTAATGCATGTTCATGACTGTTGTCGCTCTCTAGTTGGTCGCTTCCCAGTCTTTTGCTAGCCTCCACTTGTACTAAGCGGGAATACTGCTTGTGCATCCAATTCCTTAAACCCCAAAGTTATTCCATATGAGTCCACTATACCTTCCTATATGCGGTATCTACCTGCCGTTCCAAGTAAATTTGTATGTGCCAAACTCTAAACCTTCAAATGAAATTCTGTTTTGTATGCTCGAATAGCTCATGTATCAACTAGGGTTGTCCGTATCTTCCATGCTAGGCGGGTTATTCTCAAGAGGAGTGGACTCCACTCCTCACTCACGAGAAAATGGGTGGTCACCGGGATGCCCAGTCCCATGCTTTATGCAAACCAAATCAAAATAATTGCAAACAAAACTCCCCCTGGGACTGTTGTTAGTTGGAGGCACTCGTTGTTTCGAGCAAGCCATGGATTGATGCTTGTTGGTGGAGGGGGAGTATAAACTTTACCATTCTGTTTGGGAACCGCCTATAATGTGTGTAGCATGGAAGATATCGCCATCTCTTGGTTGTTATGTTGACAATGAAAGTATACCGCTCAAAATATTATTTATCTCTATTTTAAAATCGAGCTCTGGCACCTCTACAAATCCCTGCTTCCCTCTGTGAAGGGCCTATCTATTTACTTTTATGTTGAGTCATCACCCTCTTATTAAAAAGCACCAGCTGGAGAGCACTGCTGTCATTTGCATTCATTATTGTTAATTTATATTGGGTATGACTATGACTGGATCTCTTTTACCATGAATTACAATGTATAGTCAGTCCTTGATCTTTAAAGGTGCTCTGCATTTATGTTTTGCGGTCTCAGAAAGGGCCAGCGAGATACCATCTTGTTATATCATATCATGATTGTTTTGAGAAAGTGTTGTCATCCGAGATTTATTATTATTGCTCGCTAGTTGATTATGCCATTGATATGAGTAAACATGAGACCTAAGAGTTATTGTGAATGTCATTAGTCATAATCTTTGCTGAAAACTTGAATGCTGGATTTACATATTTACAACAACAAGAGCAAACAGAGTTTGTAAAAGTTTTTCTTTATCACTTTCAGTTTATCAACTGAATTGCTTGAGGACAAGCAAAAGCTTAAGCTTGGGGGAGTTGATACGTCTCCGTCGTATCTACTTTTCCAAACACTTTAGCCCTTGTTTTGGACTCTAACTTGCATGATTTGAATGGAACTAACCCGGACTGACGCTGTTTTCAGCAGAATTGCCATGGTGTTATTTATGTGCAGAAACAAAAGTTCTCGGAATGACCTGAAACTCCATGGAACTTATTTTTGGAAAATATTAAAAATATTGGCGAAAGAATCAAGGCCAGGGGGCCAACCACCTGTCCACGAGGGTGGGGGGCGCGCCTGCCCCCCTGGGCGCGCCCCCTGCCTCGTGGGCCCCTTGGAGCTCCACCGACCTCAACTCCAACTCCATATATTCGTGTTCAGGGAGAAACAAAATCAAAGAGAAGGATTCATCGTGTTTTACGATACGGAGCCGCCGCCAAGCCCTAAAACCTCTCGGGAGGGCTGATCTGGAGTCCATCCGGGGCTCCGGAGAGGGGAATCCGTCGCCGTCGTCATCACCAACCATCATCCATCACCAATTTCATGATGCTCACCGCCGTGCGTGAGTAATTCCATCGTAGGCTTGCTGGACGGTGATGGGTTGGATGAGATTTATCATGTAATCGAGTTAGTTTTGTTAGGGTTTGATCCCTAGTATCCACTATGTTCTGAGATTGATGTTGCTATGACTTTCTGTGCTTAATGCTTGTCACTAGGGCCCGAGTGCCATGATTTCAGATCTGAACCTATTTTGTTTTCATGAATATATGTGAGTTCTTGATCCTATCTTGCAAGTCTATAGTCACCTACTATGTGTTATGATCCGGCAACCCCGAAGTGACAATAATCGGGACCACTCCCGGTGATGACCATAGTTTGAGGAGTTCATGTATTCACTATGTGTTAATGCTTTGGTCCGGTACTCTATTAAAAGGAGGCCTTAATATCCCTTAGTTTCCGCTAGGACCCCGCTGCCACGGGAGGGTAGGACAAAAGATGACATGCAAGTTCTTTTCCATAAGCACGTATGACTATATTCGGAATACATGCCTACATTACATTGATGAATTGGAGCTAGTTTTGTGTCACCCTATGTTATGATTGTTACGTGATGAACCGCATCCAGCATAATTCTCCATCACCGATCCAATGCCTACGAGCTTTTCACATATTGTCCTCCGCTTATTTACTTTTCCGTTGCTACTGTTACAATCACTACAAAACCCAAAAATATTACTTTTGCTATCGTTACCGTTACTTCCATACTACTTTGGTACTAAATACTTTGCTGCAGATACTAAGTTATCCAGGTGTGGTTGAATTGACAACTCAACTGCTAATACTTGAGAATATTCTTTGGCTTCCCTTGTGTCGAATCAATAAATTTGGGTTGAATACTCTACCCTCGAAAACTGTTGCGATCCCCTATACTTGTGGGTTATTAAGGTTATACATACATAGAGTCACAGGCCACGTGCTATGGTTGCTGCTCTGCTCCCCGAAAGGATTAATGCCATCTGCGCTTAGACCAAACCATACGTTCCTTGCGTCACCTGCAAACTCCTTCTTGTACTTTCTCTTGATTTTTCTCCACTGCGACCCGTCAGCGGGTACTCTCAACTTCCCGTCTTTCTTACGGTCTTCTCTGTGCCATCGCATCGCCTTGGCATGCTCTTTGTTTAGGAACAAACGTTTCAACCGTGGTATTATAGGAGCATACCACATCACCTTGGCAGGAATCTGCTTCTTCCTGGGGCACTCGCCCTCGACATCACCAGGGTCATCGCGGCTGATCTTATAGCGCAATGCACCGCATACCGGGCACGCGTTCAAATCCGCGTACTCACCGCGGTAGAGGATGCAGTCATTAGGGCATGCATGTATCTTCTGCACTTCTAACCCTAGAGGGCAGACAACCTTCTTTGCTTCGTACGTACTCTCGGGCAATTCGTTGTCCTTTGGAAGCATCTTCTTTAACTTTACCAGCAACTTTCCAAATGCCTTGTCAGATACACCATTCTCTGCCTTCCATTGCAGTAATTCCAGTGTGGTGCCCAGCTTTTCCTTGTCAGCTTCGCAATTCGGGTACAACAATTTCTTGTGATCCTCTAACATGCGCTGCAACTTCGTCTTCTCCTTTTCACTTGCACAGTTTCTCTCTGCATCGGCAATGGCCCGACCTAGATCATCAGTTGGCTCATCTGATGCCTCTTCTTCAGCTTGTTCCCGCATTGCCGGCTCAGCTTCTTCCCGCATTGCCGGCTTAGCTTCTTCCCCCATTGTTGTATCATCGTATTCAGGGAACCCGCCATGGCCAGGATAGCTATCATCGTCCTCTTCTTGTTCATTTTCTTCCATCATAACCCCTCTTTCTCCGTGCTTGGTCCAAACATTATAGTGAGGCATGAAACCAGACTCAAACAGGTGGACGTGAATGGTTCTTGAGTTAGAGTAATTGTGATCATTCTTACAGCCAGCACATGGACAAGGCATAAAACCATCCGCCCGCTTGTTTGCCTGAGCCGCAATCAGAAAAGTATGCACGCCTTCAACGAACTCGGGAGAGCATCGGTCATCGTACATCCATTGCCGGCTCATCTTCATTACACAACACCGAATACACCAAATTAATACAAGTTCATACATAAAGTTCATACAACACTTATTCTCCAGCTAAAGCATTTAAATGCAACAACAAATGCGATCAATATCGCAACTAAGGTAGCAATTGATCCAACAGCATAATGATACCAAGCCTCACTATCAATGGCATATTTTCTAATCTTTCTAATATTCAAGCGCATTTTCTCCATCTTGATCTTGTGATCATCGACGACATCGGCAACATGCAACTCCAATTCCATCTTCTCCCCCTCAATTCTTTTCAATTTTTCTTTCAGATACCCGTTTTCTCTTTCAACTAAATTTAACCTCTCGACAATAGGGTTGGTTGGAATTTCCGGTTCACATACCTCCTAGATAAAAATATCTATGTCAACTTGATGGGCATAATTTGTCATAAACACGAAATGCAACAAAATAGTTATAAAAGAAAATATACCACATCCGAATCATAACCTGGACGAGGGCCGACGGGGACGGATATCAAAACCATGGACTATGAATAACAAACAACATACGGATAAGATAATTATACAAGTAACTATATATCTAAAGCACACAAACATGATTTTTTTATATAAAAAGGATAAGAACAAGAGGCTCACCCCACAAGGTGGTGCCGGCGACAGGATGGTGCGGACGATCTACGGTGGTTAGGCGGAGACGGAAACGCACTAAGTAAACCACACCTACATATGCAAACTAAGAGTTATTTTGAGCTCAAATTGCATATAAATCAAATAAACTACCACATATAATCCCTTCCAAATTACTAAAACCCACAAATTAATGACTATATAAAGCATTGCAAGAGCTAATCTAGCAATGAGAGATGAAAGGACAAAGTTGCTTACCTTTGTGATCACTTGAATGGATGTGGGCCTTCAAATCTTGACAAAATTTGGGCAAAATGTGTGATGAGCTCGAGGTAGAGAGGGGAAGAACAGAGAGGAGAGGGGAAAGGGGAAAACAGAGCGAGCTCGATCGCGGGTAGACGAAGGGTTTATATAGGACGATCTTTAGTACCGGTTCGTGCCACGAACCGGTACTAAAGGTGCTGGAGGGACCCCAGACTGACAACATCCTGCGACCAGTCTCTTTAGTACCGGTTCTGGTACGAACCGGTGCTAAAAGTTCGTCACGAACCGGTACTAATGAGAGCGGCCCGCCTAGCCGTTGGAACCGGCACTAATGGTCACATTAGTGCCGTCTCAAATACAAACCGGGACTAATGAGCTGAACATTTGACCCTTTTTCTACTAGTGTCCGCTGGTGGCCTATGGTCTCCGCCGCCACCAAAGCCTACTGCGCCGCCCCCTCGCCACTGCAAGGCTTCGCCGTCACCATATCAGAGAGAGGGGCGAGAGCAGGAGGGAAAGAATGGAGACGTGGGAGAAAGGGAAAGATGAAATGAAAGGAGATGGCGTCTTGTGTAGCGCTGTCTAACGCTAGCTAACATCATCGCTTGCGAAACAGTACACCATGTCAGAACCGAAGTGGGACCCACCTGTCATAATCGTCATCAAAAAGGCCAAAGCCGCTAACTGGTGTTTTTTTTTTTGCAAAATAAAGACTGAGAATTGGGTTTTATACCAAAACAGTAAGGTCATGTTTCATGCAAACCTAGCCCACATCGTGTTGGTTTTATTAACTCTTACCAGGAACGACGATGAGAGCGAGCGTAAATAAACGTGAGCAGTAGAGTACGTGCATGTCCGGCCAGTTGTTCATCTTCATTTAAAAGTCGTAGCAGCATGTCCTGGATGGATCGATGCTCATTAAATTCGACTCATGCCATATGCCATGGGCATCACCATCCCCACATGTACATGCGCGTGACATCCATAACTCCGCTGCCGCATCCATCCCCGGCCGCCGTCGTGTCACTTCACCAAGGTAGTACAAACGAGGAGCGAACTACCCAACCCAACCAAAGCCCATGCATGGCGCATCGGTGCATCATCGCACGGAGTTGTTGCGGGAGGGACCCGAGGCCACGTGACCGGCGCACGCCTGCCCACCCGCCCGACCCCCGTGGCGCGCGCGTGCGACGTTATGGGGTGCCTGCTCCGGACGTGACCGACGGGCACGCAACGGACGTGCCCAGCTCGCTCGTCCACACCCATATGGCCGTGTCCACTCATGGGCTGTCTCCGATCCACACATGCTCGTGGCGGATTTATCCACACATGCTCGTGGCGCGTTTGATTACCTGCATCGTTTTTTAACATTTTGCATACTTATTTCAGTAGGGCCTGGCTGAGCATATGCAGGCTAAAAACCAACATTTGCATGTTGATTGGTTGCCAGCATCATCTTTAATCTGAATGTGCTAAAACGAAAGGCTTGTTGTTTGGTTGCGGACTTGTTTGAGGGGAAACACAAGTCTGGTTGTTTGGTTGCATCCAGGACAGTTGTGTGGTAACCTCCTCCTCGATGTGGTGAGGTTACCAAAGACACACATGAACTACTAACAACTAAACTAGTAGCAACAAAAGAGTCTTAGGCACAAACATAAGTCTTAACCATGCAGAAGAAGTTTTAAACCAACACAGTATGACAAGTTCTAAACGAAACCCAAGTCTTAAAGCAAGAACTAACAAGGAACGGCCAACACGACCTCAGGCGGTCGCGACGAAGGCATTGCCGTGCTCCTTGCACTTGGTGACCACCTCCATGCCCTCGTCGTTGAAGACGATCACCTTCATGGTGTCGGGGGACACCAACTTGAACGTCAGCATGTACCCGATCATGATATGGTGAACGGCGGCGAAGGTGGCCTAACCCTGATTAAGGGTGACCCTGCCGTTGATCACCCTCACCGTCACCCTCCATGCGCAGCGGTGTTCGTCTTGAGCTTGAACTCTGTAGGGATGGCGGGGAAGTGCTTCGTGAAGTCCAGAGGCAATGGCAGACTCTCCAGCATTGGAGCAAGGATAACCTTGCGGAAGTGGTTTGGTTCTGCCTCCTGATGGAAGTGGCCATAGTTCCTCCGCTTGGAGCTTGGGTGATCCTGCACTGGCACTTCGACCAATGGAGGCACAACCTCATTGCCCTTCTCCATTGGTGGCACGACCTCCTTGCCCTTGTACATCTGCATTATGAACAGCTCACAGTTCAAAGGTCAGCATTCATTCATATCGGCCTAACGCTCCTATATTAACCCACCCCACTAACTCAGCAACGCACTCAAACCCCCTCTGTTTCATCACCTCTCATGTTCCACCTCTCTGTTTCACCACCTGCCCCTCGGCATGAACTCCAACTCCAACCCCAACCCTTTCCCCTGGGGCATTGGATGGAGGGCCTTCTTCCTTGGGTGCTCGCTCGGTGACCGCAAGAAGTTCGAGCAGACCATGAAAGTGTGCTCGAACTTGAGTTGCATCGATGACATGCACAAGGAGGCCGATGCTGTGGAGAAGGCTACGCCGGACGAGCTGAAGACGCTGGTTCCGGACCCGGCCAAGGGCGCGATGTTAGTGGACATCCTGCGCTGGGCCATGAATCAGGTAGACTCCGGCGACGCTCGACAACGGGTAAAATGGGCCAAGTACAATCAGTACAAGGCGCCTGACGACCAACGTGTGGTGGCGTACTGGAGTAGCACGTTCGGGTCGCCGGAGGCCGAGAACGACGAGGTGCAGATGCTGTCCAGGGCACCGGCGGCAGGCGACCATGCAAGACCCATTGTTCTTGACGAAGACGATGAGGAAGAAAAGAAGATG